>NW_018744821.1:211904-369069 GCF_001683475.1 Chenopodium quinoa | reverse complement strand
GGCATTTTTGAAGCTGATGGGTATTGGTGCCGAATGCCCGTGGCATTTGATAGAATCCATCGTCCACCCCCGGGGTATGTGGGGGTGTACACAAGACAGCTTCAGTACGGGCTGAGGTTCCCTTTGGACGTATTCGTCCAGAACTTGCTGATCCATTACAAATATCTCCCTATGTCAGTTAACTCCCATCAGCATCCGAAAGGGTGATGACATACTTATGGGTCTGCAAGTTCTTCAAGTATGTGCCGAACCTGCACTGCTTCAAAAAGCTTCATCGGCTAGTGCCAAATATATAAAGTGGGCACGGAAGCCATGGTTCTGGGTGGTACCGGATTGAGTCCCGGCCCCAGTACCTAACCATGTGGCCGAACGACACTTCAGACAAGGACTGGAGAGGTCAATGGATTTGGGTTAGGGCACCCACAGATCCGGGCCACCCTTGCGTCTTCAGCGCTCCCCGGTACCTTGCTGAGCCTGATCCCGACATGGGAAGTCTAGGTCCCCCCGCAGATAACGGGCCGGATCCGAACCTTGATCAACAACATATCTTCGGCAAGCTGCCGAACCGGGGGGCAGCGGCCGAATGCAGCATATCCCGGAGACTTGGCTCCCCGATACGCATTATGTTTTCCAAGAGAACATGCTAGCAGCTGTTGGATGGTAAGCTTCTTCGGCTGGGCCGAGGCTTTTTAATTATCTCTTTTTCTTCTCTCACTTCGCTTTTTTATGCTGTGCCAACCTATCTGAACTGACCTTTCCCCTTTTCTTTTTCAGAGCGGGACGAGACCAACGTTGACATTAACTACGCTCGTCTTGGTGTCAACCGAGAACGAGTTGTAACTGATCGGGCCCCGTCTATCACTGAACCGAGGCATAGGGAAGTTCATCTAGACTCTTACCACTTCCAAATTGAGGCTGTTGCTCTGTATCAGAGGCAGAAGCCTTGGTGGAAGAAGAGAGACCCCTGGTTTCAGCTGCTGGACGAAGAAGCTGAAGCTGCCCGTACAGCCGAAGAGGTTGCTCGGGTTCTTGAAGCTTGCGAAGGAGGAGAAGGGTCCTCCAGAGCTGCTGAAGAAGAAGCTGCAGCTAGGGCAGTTGAAGAAGACGAGGCTTTGCTGAAGACCTCGGTGAGCTTTCAGACTTAAACTTTGTCTTTCTTCTTTTTTCTTTTTTTTTTTTTTTTTTTGTACTCACATTCTTCCTCCCCCTTCTGTTACAGTCTGAAGAGAGTAACAGACACGGAGAAGGGAAAGCCCCTTGTTCGTCCCGAAGACCAAATACAAGAAGAGTCTTCAGACTCAGACATGGACGAGCAGCCTCTTCAAAAAAGGCGCCGAAGAATGGCCATCATCGGCCCTCATGACTTTCAGCGGAGGCCGATGACCATCGGCGTTGAAATAAGGGAACCCGAGGAAGGAAATGGATCGTCGAGGTTTCCCCGGCCACCACCCCAATCACCTCAAAAGACCCCTCCGCCACCTCCTGAGATGGAGGTGGATCAGAGAACTCCCGAATCTAAGGGAGGGGTCCAAGAAGAAATTCAGGAGAGTGCTGCTGAGCACAAAAAATAAGGATGCCGTGATGCCCAGTGCTGAGGGTTTCACGGCAGACATTGCAAGAGAGGTTGAGGCTTTCGTCCTCACCCCTGAAGAAGAAGAGGTCATAGTAATTGACTCTTCTGAGAAGGATGATGCTGAGCCATCCAAAGCTAAAGAAGCTCCATCATCATCCTTTCCTTCTTTCCAGACTCTGCAATCTGGAGAAATGGGTTTCTCGGCCCCCCGAATTCCAATCCCAGATCACATCTGGGACCTCATATGGGGTCAGAACCGTGAAGGTGCTGCAGCCTACTTCGGCGATTTTGCTGGCATGTCCGAAGTTGATAGGGCAAGAATCTGGTCGCTGAAGGCCACTGCTGGGATGGGCGAATCCAGCAGATCAGTTCCTGACCCAGCCAGGTCTAACCAACTGCTCATGATGCAGGTGATTTTCCTTGCCTTTATTTCCTCTAAAATTCAGCTCTATTTTTATTTACCTTTATTTTTTAACTTGTGCTCCTGTTTTCAGTTCGTGCACAATCAGACTCTCACTGTAGAGCTCATAGATACCCTACAAGATAGGGTAGACGCTGCCGAGCACGAAAAGAAGGTAGCTGAAGAGGAATTAAAGCTTGCTAAGCTGAAGCAAGCAGCAGCTGAAGAGAAGCAGCAGAAGGGTGAGGAGTACGAGAAAAAAGCTGCTGAAGCCCTCAAAACCTTCTGCGACGCTATGGAGAAGGAAGTTTTTCCCCCACTGATGGAAGGGGAAAAATTCCTCCAGGAGCACATGGGAGTGGACGTCTCCAAATTCAAGGCTGCCGTTGAGAGCCGTATTCAGGAAGGAGCTGCTGCACAAGCTGAAGTGCAGCAACGGCTAGAAGCTCTTGAAGCCAGCAGAATGGCTGCTGAAGAGCTGCTCCAAGCCAGGGATGTCCAACTCTCAGAGGCTGCTGAAGTTCAAAGAGCTAAACTCCATGAGGCTGAGGATCAACTGATGGCCAAAAAAGTAGAAGTGGCCCAGGCTCAGACAAAGGCTTCCCAAGTTCAGCAGGAGCTGAATGAGCTGAAAGGTTCCTCCTCCAAGCTCGCCGATGAGCTGAAGAAATCCAAGGAAGACTTGGAGGAGACCCAGAAGAAGCTGGCTGATGTTGAGGCTCTACTCAAAGTCCGTGTCTATACCCAGGAAGAATATGAAATGGGTTTCAGAAACGGGTTCAGAGTATGCCGAAGAGTCTGCCTTCATGCTGAGCCGAAGCTGGACTGGTCCAAATGTGCTGAATGGGTCCAGAATCCCGAAGACCCTCATATGAAGTATGCAACTCCAGTCGAAGCTGAAATTCTTAAGGCTGAGGAAGCCGAAGAGGAAGCTGAGAGAATGGAGTTGGAGGCTGAACAAAGGGAAAGGGAGGCTCGACAGAGTGCAAAGCCTGCTTCTTCTGCTGCTGGGGCTGAGGCCACCATGGGGCTCAACAATGCTGATCAGTCTGATCCTCGGGCTGAAGCATAGGAACTCGGGCAGTCGTCTTCAGAATCTTGCGGTTCATCATGCGCTTAACTTTAGACTTGCCGCTTTCTGAATTTTTTGCCTTGTTTTTTTCTTCAGCTTGCCTTGTCGTACAACAGTTTATTTTTTTTGCTTATGTACGTATTTCGGCAGCTGTTATTTTCCGCTTGTGGGCGGCTGCCGATACAGTTTAATTGAACTTGTAGCTCAATTTCTGAGCATAAATTATTAATTTGATGCTCTTTTCTTCAGCTTCTTTGTTTTTGAATGCTTTACTGTTTCTTTGATTCTGCCGAACATAAACTTGCACTGATAGTGCTTCTTGCCCCCCCAGAAATTGAAGTATGGCTTCAGCTGAATAAACAATTTCTTCAGTTCTTTAAAATGGATATCCGAAACACAGGGCCAACTGAAGGCAGTGCTTCGGATAATAGCTTTCTGGGATACAAGGCTCAGTTAAGGCAATATCCCAGAATTGTCCATGGACTCATGACTTTGGAGAACAAAACTTACTGAAGTTGGACTTCAGCTGAAAGACCTGTGTTCTTTAAAAGACGCATATCCGAAACACAGGGCCAACTGAAGGCAATGCTTTGGATAATGGCTTTCTGGGATACAAGGCTCAGTTAAGGCAATATCCCTGAATTGTCCATGGACTCATGTCTTTGGAGAACAAGTCTTACTGAAGTTGGAATTCAGCTGAAAGACCAATGTTCTTTAAAAAGACGAGTTTTGTCAGCAATCTGAAACCCAGTTACCCGAAGGCGAAGGTTTCAGACGAGGCTGATTAAACAATTTTCAACTGTTGCTGTTATCCTTCATTTTCTGTCTATCTTTGAAAAATGGATACCCGAAACACAGGGCCAACTTAAGGCAATGTTTCGGATAATGGCTCTCTGGGATACAAGGCTCAGTTAAGGAAATATCCCAGAATTGTCCATGGACTCATGTCTTTGGAGAACAAGTCTTACTGAAGTTTGACTTCAGCTGAAAGACCAGTGTTCTTTAAAAAGACGAGTTTTGTCAGCAATCTGAAACCCAGTTACCCGAAGGCGAAGGTTTCAGACGAGGCTGAATAAAAAACCCTTAAAGAGTAGATAGAACAAAGAAAACTTTGAAAGGATAAAAAGTTGTAAACATTTATATAAATGGCGGCTCCAAGGCCTTTCATTAATTCAAAATGTACTTACAAAGATTGTTCTGCCCCGAAGGGTTTACACATGATATTTTTTCAGTACATCAGCGTTCCAGTGATTTTTCAACTCAGTTCCATCCAACTGCCGAAGTCGGTATGTCCCTGGCTGAAACTCATCATAGATTTCATAAGGTCCTTCCCATGCAGCTGAGAGTTTCCCATGGATTCGGCCTTTCTGAACTGCAGTAGCATTCCGAAGGACAAGGTCTCCAATTTTGAGAGCCTTGCATGGACCCTTCGGTTATAAAATTTGCTGATTCTCTGCTTATAAGCGGCCATCCTGTCTCGGGCTGAGTCTCTTACTTCGTCGAGGAAATCGAGAGATTCCCTCATCAGTCGCTCATTCTCAGCCGAGAAGTGGTGCACTCGAAGGCTCTCAGAGCCAATTTCCACTGGAAGGACGGCTTCGGCACCATACACCAGTTCAAAAGGTGAATGGCCCGTTGCCTCTTTTTCAGTTGTCCGAAGGGACCAAAGGGTTCCAGGGAGCTCCTCCAGCCACTTGGACTTTTGATCTTCCACCCTCTTCTTGAGGGCATTTAAGATCTGTTTATTTGCAGCTTTGGCTTGTCCGTTACTTTGCGGGTGGCATACCGCTGAATATGCCAGTTTGATGCCGAACTGATCTGTATACCGCTTCAGCGGTAAGTTATCAAATTGCCTCCCATGATCGAAGACAAATACTCTCGGGATGCCAAAGCGAGTGATGATATTCTGCCAGATAAATTTTCTGACAGTTTGCTCTGTAATGTTCGAGGCTGCTTCGGCCTCGATCCATTTACTGAAGTAGTCAACTCCAACTATCAGCCATTTTTTCTGGTACACAGCCTCTGGAAATGGTCCCAGTATATCCAGTCCCCATTGGGCAAACGGGAGTGGATTAAGGATCGGCTGAAGATCCCTTGCTGGCTGATGGATAACTGGAGCGTATTTTTGACATTTTTTCGCATTTCCGAACCAGCTCCTTAGCATCTGCGATCATGGTGGGCCAGTAATATCCAGCCCTCAATGCCTTGTGGGCTAAGGTTCTTCCCCCAATGTGGTTTCCACAGATGCCGAGGTGAATCTCCCGTAGGATATAATCTGCATCTGTTGGTCCCACGCATTTCAGCAATGGGGCTGAGAAGGACTTTTTCAGAAGTTCCCCCCTGAAGACAATGAACCTAGAGCTGGTTCTCTTCATCTTGGAGGCCAAAGCTTTATCTTCGGGAGTTTCTCCCCGAAGCTTGAAAGCTAGGATGGGGTCCATCCAACTAGGCTCTGGGTCAGCGCAGCACACTTCAGGTGCTTCGTCGACACTTCTCTCTCGACGCACTTCTACATATACAGATCTGTTCAGCTCGGTAAGAGATGAACTGGCAAGTTTGGAGAGTGCATCGGCTTGAGTATTCTGACCCCTTGGGATCAGCTGAACCTCAAAAGTTTTCAGCTCTGCAATGACTGATTTGATCTTGGCAAGATAAGCTATCATGGAGGGCTCTTTGGCCTCGTAGCTGCCACTGATCTGATATGCAACTAGCTGAGAGTCTGTTTTTAGGCAGACATGATCGGCTTCCAGGGAGATGCACAATTCTAGGCCGGCGATTGCTGCCTCATACTCGGCCTCATTGTTCGAGGCCTTAAAAGAAAACTTTAGTGCATACTCAAAGGATTTGCCTTCGGGAGAAGTTATCACTACTCCTGCCCCCGAACCGTTTTCGGTGGAAGATCCATCCGTAAACACGGTCCAGACTTTCTTTTCACTGTCTAGCGCTTCTTGGTATGAGCATTCGGCCAAGAAATCCGCTAGAGCTTGAGCCTTAATGGCAGCCCTCGGACGGTAGCTGATGCTGAATTCGGTGAGCTCAAAAGCCCACTTGGCTAGCCTACCAGATTTTTCAACCTTGCCGAGAACTTTTTCCAACGGCTGATCAGTTAAGACCACTATCTGATGGCAATCAAAATAGGGCCTCAGCTTCCGAGCAGCTACTACTACCGCGAAAGCGACTTTCTCGAGTAGAGGATAGCGAGTCTCGGCATCCGTCAGTGTATGACTGACGAAGTAGATCGGTTGCTGACTTTTACTTTCTTCCTTCAGCAATACTGCGCTGATGGTGGCTGGGCTAACAGCCACATATAGGTACAAAGTTTCTTCTTCAGCTGGGCTAGCCAGCGTTGGGAGTTAAGCCAGATGCTCCCGAAGCTGTTTAAAGGCGTCTTTTTGCTCTTCCTCCCAAACGAGCTCTTTTGTTTTCGGGAGTTTCAGGGCTTTGAAGAAAGGTAACCCCTTATCCGAAGCTCTGGAAATGAACCTCGAGAGGGCTGCCATTCTTCCGGCGAGCCGCTGAACATCCCGCTTCGTTTTCGGCTCAGGAAGGTCGAGCGCCGCTTTGACTTTAGAGGGATTGGCATCAATCCCCCTTTTGCTGACTATGAACCCAAGGAATTTCCCTGACTTCACGCCGAAGACACACTTCTTCGGATTCAGCTTCATTTGATGCTTTCTCAAGGTGGCGAAAGTTTCAGCCAGGTCCTTTACATGGTTCTCAGGTTTTTTGCTTTTGACGATCGAATCGAAAACATAGACTTCCATGTTTCGGTCCTTTTTGATCGGCAAAAACTTGATCCACCAGCCTTTGATAGGTTGCCCCCACATTTTTCAATCCGAAGGGCATCATTTTGTAATTATACACCCCAGCGTTCGTGACGAATGTTGTCTTTGCTCGATCGTCGGGGTGCATGAAGATCTGATGATACCCCGAGAATGCGTCCATGAAACTAAGAAAGGCATGGCCACTTGTCGAATCGACTAGCTGATCGATCCTCGGCAAGGGATAGAAATCCTTCGGACAAGCCTTATTTAGGTCCGTGAAGTCAACGCACATCCTCCAGGTACCATTGGGCTTCTAAACCATCACCACATTTGCCAGCCATTCTGGATATTGGCAAGGTTCGATGAATCCTGCCTCCAACAATTTTTTGACCTCGGCTGCGATGTCTCGGTTCTTATTGGCGGAGTAATTCCGCTTCTTTTGCTTAACTGGTCGACATGTCGGGTCAACATTAAGCTTATGGGAGATGAGGTCTGAACTTATCCCGGGCATATCAGCTGCCGAGAAAGCAAACACATCTCTGTTGTCCCGACGGAGCTGAATAAGTTCACAACGGGTGTTCGGATCAAGGTCCATCCCGATTGTTACACATTTCTCAACGTCTCCTTCGGCCAACTCAACTGTTTCAGTCTGTTTGTCCATGTCCATTGCTGATGGACTGGACTCTTCATAATCTGGCCTGCTGCCAATGTCGGTAGGTGTCCCAGTCTTTTTGTTCTTCGGCTGGCTCTCTAAGTCTTGCGGCTCAGCTGAAGAGCTAACCTTTTCCCTTTCGGGCCCTTTACCTCTGGGTACAGATCCTTGGGCCGAAGCACTTAGGCCTTTCGGCTTTTTTGTGCTCGGCTCTCTTTCTTTTTCTTTCTCCTCCTCATCCTTGTCATCTGGGCGACTATTGGATGGTTTGAGGTAGTTGCACCTTCGGGCGTCCTTTTGGTTCCCTGTATCCTTTCGGGGAAGCCGGCGTCTGAGACGTAAATCATCAGCTGATGATAAGTTGAGACGACCCCTTGGATCTCATGAATTATGGGTCTCCCCAAAATCACGTTGTACACTGAAGGAGCGTCAATGACCAAAAATTCAATCATGACGTTCCTGGCTGCCTCATCGCAGCCGATGGTGACAGGAAGTGTCACCTTCCCATCTGGATAAGTTGAAGCCCCATTGAACCCGGATACCGGGTAGGGTACCGGCGTAAGGTGCTTGGGCTTCAGCTTGATTTGATTGTAGGCCTTTCGGAACAGAATGTTTGCTCCGCTGCCACCGTCAACAAGGACCTTACTGACGTCGTGGTTGGCCACCGTGGCGATGATCACCAACGGATCCTCGTGAGGGAACGCTATCCCCTGGCAGTCGGCGGCTGTGA
Organism: Chenopodium quinoa; assembly: GCF_001683475.1. Taxonomy (NCBI): domain Eukaryota; kingdom Viridiplantae; phylum Streptophyta; class Magnoliopsida; order Caryophyllales; family Amaranthaceae; genus Chenopodium; species Chenopodium quinoa. The sequence goes on along the minus strand of NW_018744821.1, from coordinate 360,878 downwards.
ACGTCATGTTCGGCACCGGCGACTGGGGAGATTGAATGTCAGCGTTATTCACCTGGTGAGTCAAAGCTCTAAGGTGTCGCTTGTGCTCCCTCCGAGAGCATATTCCTCCCGAGATAACATTGATCGGAGGGAATTTCCCCTCCGACTTTTTACTGTTCTTCCGGGGGAAGTCGCGGTCTTGCCGAGAGTCCTTTGCTGACTTCTCAGATTCTTTTTTCTCGCGGTGATCCGCGATATATTTTTTCAAGTATCCCTTCCGGACCATGTCCTCTATCTGGTCCTTCAGTTGGATACACTCCTCAGTGTTGTGTCCCGAAGACTCGTGGAACTCGCACCACTGATTTTTATTTTTTCGCTGATACCACTCTGGAAGTGGTCTCGGCTTTCGGTAACTCTGCTCCTCCTTCGTCACGCTGTAAATTTTGGCGCGTGGAAGAGAGAGCGGAGTGTAGGACTCGTATCTGCCTGTGTATGAGGCAGATCTTTCCTTCTTTGGGTCGCTGGCCAAAGATTGCTCCGAGGCCTTTGACTTTCCCTTTGCCTTATGGCCTTGGCCTTCAGACAAGGGTATTTGTCTTTGTTTCCCTCCTCCAAATTGAAGTTGGGTTTTCGCTTTGTTCCATTCTTCGGCTCGGATGAACTTATCCGAGGCATTCAGAGCTTCCTCCAAGGTCTGCGGGGTATGCATGACCATGAAGTCTAGGAACTTTCCGGGCTGAAGGCCATTCTGCATTGCAAAAACGGCTAGCCCCTGGTCCAGCTGAGAGACGCTGGATGACTCGTTACTGAAACGGGTCAGATAGTCTCGGAGGCTTTCGGTTTCCCCCTGTTGTAGACTCATGAGCTCTGCAGTAGTCTTCTCTCGGCTGTTTGCCGTGGAAAACTTGCTCCTGAACTTGGAGGACAGATCATCCCACCCTGTTATGGAGCCTTGCCTTACTCCCTTGGAGATCCACGCTTGCGCGACCCCCTTGAGAGTGGTTGGGAAATATTTTCACCAAGTCGCTTCGGATCTGGGGCAAAGATGCATATGAGTCTCATACGAGGCCACGTGATCCTTTGGATCCGAGGTCCCGTCATATGTGATGTGCGACGGTATTTTAACCGTGGGTACGCGCTCTTCCAGTATCCATTGCTCGAATGGTGAATTGGCGGGTAGCATAACGACCTTGCCCTTGTTCCTGGCCGAAGGGACCGCGCTCCGCCCTCTTAGAGAGGTAGGAGTGGTTTTCGTCCCTGGCTGGGAAGTCTGGGCCTCGGCTGCAGGGAACGAGATGCGACTGCGCACGCTCGGTTCCTTGCCGCCGAGTCGGTCAAGGACGCTTCGGCGAACAGTCTCAAGTTCTCGGTGAGTAGATTCTGGCCGAGAAGCTGAGCTGCTGCTCTTATGCGCTTCTGGTCTTGAGGATGAGGATCCTTTTAAAATTGAGGGTTCTTTTTCCTCTCTTTTTCATTTTTCCAGGAATCCTATTCCCACTCTTCCAGTTCCCGGAAGGAAGGAAGCTTCCCACCATCATGGTCTAACTTCCTACGCTGATGCCGGGTATGCGGAGGAGTTCGATCACGAGGTGGTGGCATATTTTGTGCCCTCATCGCCTCCATGAGCACTGCCAGCGCTCTTGCCACCTCTTCCGAGCTGGGCCCCGTCAAAGGGGTCCTCGGCCGAGTATGGGAATGAGGGCGCACAGCCGATGGTTAGCTTTGGGGCACTGAATGTGTCCTATGATCGGACTCACCCCTGCTAGACCGAGAGTGACTCGGCCTATAATGAGAGTCATGAATTACGGGAGAAAGGGAATCCTCCTTGTATGATCCTCCCCCCGAGCTGGCACCCTTGGGATAGTTCCGGTCCGGCGAGGGTGATGGTGTAGGGGTTTTAGACTTTTCGCCCGCTCCTTGACGGAGGCTTTTGCTCTTGCGGTTCTTAGCCATTACTACTAAGATAATTGCAAGATGATCTTGGTTAGAAATTTGGCTTAAAGATTTTTGAAAGTCTTCCCCACAGACGGCGCCAAATTGTTTCGGGTGAAAACAATGGGACCTTGCCGAAGGTCCGCTGAAACGGAGAAGACTAGATTCGGTCCAAGTTATGTTGGGCCGAAGGTTTCCTGCACAGTAAACACACGTAAACTAGCCTCGGGGGTGTTGCCGAGGAAGGCCCCTCCGATGCTCAAGTCAGTACAATGTGTAGAAAGAGAACACTATGCAAGAGAATTAGTTGCTTGAGGCTTTGCTTGAATATATGAGAATATATGAGAATGTATGGGAATCTATGAGAATATGTGACTCTGTGAATGAATGTGTATATCTGAATATTGATGGCTTTTATACTTCTTCATACATGGAGAAGTTGGGCCTTAGCCCAATTGGCTTGCTTTGAGGGCTGACCTTTGACTTTAGCACAATTGGAGAGTTGAACCTTGACCTTGGGCTTTTAATTGGATCATTTAATGTCTAGGCCCAATTGGACTAAATTGGACCCAAACAATATGAAAAGTTGTGATTTTTTTTGTAGTTGTGAAAAGTTGTTTTTTTTTGTTTGAGTAGTTATCCACTGCGGTAGTATAATCACTTGAAAATCGGTCATTGTGTATACTCGTTTGTTTCTACCGTATAATTATATTCATTTGAAAAGGGCTATATAATTGTTCTTTTGTTTCTACCGTTTAATGGTGTTAGGAATCATTAAGTTTGTGCTAAGTCGACGTACTAGATCTATAGAGAATATAGAAGAGTAGGTATACATGTGTATAAACGTTAATTATCACATTTGGGCCATTTGGCCCGTTCTGCTAATTTTTAAGTTAGGGGTTAGGTGGGGATTTTCGGTGGTGGTGGTCGGTTGGGTTAGGTGAGCCTGGTTTTGTGTTCGGTGGTGGATGACCTTCGTGGTGGTGGTCGTTTTGCTGATAGTGGTTTGATATAGGGGATAGTGGCGGTGGTTAGGGTTTGTTGAGGTGGTCATGCGCCGCACTGGTGGTGGTGCGTTGTGTTTATTTTATTTTTTTTTTATTGAAATTTCCAAAGGAAGTTATGACGGAATTTTTCGACGGATTCTGAATTCGTCGGAAATTTACGACAGAATTTTCCGGTACCTGAAAATTTGGCAACGACGGAATTTTCCGTCGGAAAAGGTCATTTTTACTACAAACCCTTTTGCAACAACCATTTCCAACGGAATTCCGTCTGAAACGGGATTTCTGTCGGAATTCGGGGTGTTTCCGACTGAAATTTTCTGTTGGAAATAGCCTGTTTTCTAGTAGTGAATTGAGAGCAAAAAGTAATCTAACCTCACCATAATGGTCATGGATTGACCCTCCAGCCCCAGTGGGTCCCGGCTTACCTTTCGCTACACCATCCATGTTATAATTAAGACACTCACCATCCAGGTTGAGGGAACTCCCACCGAATATTAATCACTTCTTGCTTTCTTTTCGCACCAAATATCCTTTCTTGTCTATCATAGGCTCTTTGGATGTCACCAACTCGAGCAATAATGAAGCAAGCTTGATCAATTGGAATCGACACATCCTTGTCAAAGCTCCTAGCTAGCATTTCGCCACTTCCAAAGGCACCAACAAGCTACTACGAGCTGCCATTATTTTCTATCTTGGGTATTTCTACTGGTTAGGTTTGTCATGATCTAATCTTTAAAATATAGATGAGACTGCTGAGCAATAATATTCCCTCTCAGTTTTCTCCAAATCATACTAGTAGCAAGGCAAAAACGGAGTATATGTTTAATATTTTCTTCCACACATCAAATATCGAGGGTCATGAGTGAGATGCCTGAGAAATCGTGTAGTCATTAATCTATCATGATAGACTACACTATTAGAAATAGGCATATTTCCGACGGACCACAATTTCCGTTGTAAATTTTGAAATTTACGACGGAATGTTATGCTTCGGAAAAATTCGTCGGAAAATCAATCTTCTGACGGAATTTCCCTCGCAAATTTTACGACGGATTAAAATTTTCTCGAAAAGTTTAAATTTCGACGGAATTTTCTGTCGAGAAATGGTTTTGCGAGCAAATTCAATTCCGTCGGAAACGAATTAAAACAAAACCTCCCTCATTCCTTCCTTAACGACAGAATAGAGAGTCAGAGAGAGAACGAAAGGGAAAGAGAAGAGAGAGAAAGAACGGAAGGGAGAAAGAGGAAGAGGAAGATCCGACGGATTCCACCGCCGTTCCCTGCCGTTCTCCCGTTCAGCCACCGGCGCTGCCCACCGACGGTAAGTGCTGCGTATTTTATTATTTTTATTTTAGTTTTTGATGAACCCTAACCCTAACTAACTGACCAGCGCCGTCACCTGAGGAAGCTCCGCCTCCGCCACCACCCTTTTCTCTTCTATCACCCCCGTTTGGCTGCCGACGGTATGTGAATTGTGGTGTTTTTATTTTTATTTTTTTAATTTTTTTTTGTTAAAGACTAACCCTCACCTGTTTTGGGTTGACAGGCGCCACAACCACCACCTTTGCGTCGACGACCACAACTACCACCAAAACCTCCGACCACCGTGCAGAAGGTGGTATGTTTTGTGGTTGTTTTCTGTTTTTTTGTTTTTTTATTTTTATTTTTTTTGAACACTATAATTAAATCTCACATTATACACTCTAAATTATATTTCAATTATATTTATTTGTTGGAATTGTGGATTTTTTGGTCTAATTGTCAATAAAAAGTGTAGATCTAGAGTTTAATGACATTATAAACCTTAAAATTCTTAGTTTAGTTGATGAATGACATGTTAGTGACAAATATTAATATAATTGTATATTGAAATATGTTAGTTAAGTTTTTTTTAATTATGTATGGTAGTTTATTTGGTTAAAAATAGGCATTAGTTTTGTTTATTTTTTTAAAAAAATGTTAATTTAGTTAAATTAAGTTTGATTATATATGTTAATTTATAATATTAACATTTTTTGTTAGTTTAGTTTACTTTGAAAAAAATAATATGTTAATTTATTTGGTTAAAAATAGGCATTAGTTTTGTTTATTTTGAAAAAAAATGTTAACTTAGTTAAATTAAGTTTGATTATATATGTTAATTTATAATGTTAACATTTTTTGTTAGTTTAGTTTACTTTGAAAAAAATAATATGTTAGTTTAGAAAATAGCTTGTTTAATTATGTATGTTAGTTTATTTGGTTTATAATAAGCATTAGTTTAGTTTACTTTGATAAAAAAAATATTATTTGCCTATTAGTTTATTTTAGTTAATTAAACTAGAATAACATATTATTTTCATTCCCATGACACTTTGATGGGTAATGAATATTCAATACATTTTGTGACTAATGTGATTATACATTTGCGTGAGTTGTGTAGAAGTTGTAATCATGAAATAAACTGAACGAAGCTGGATGTATGAAAGGAAAGTTGGACAATCTGTTAATCCGGCCTTTGTGAAAGGGGTAGATGAATTCCTTAAATATGTGGAAGATCATCCCGAAAGTAGCAACCCTAATGAAGTTAGGTGTCCATGTTTTAAATGTAAGAACAAAAAGCTTTGGGATGCGAAAACGGTTAAACTTCATTTGTACTAGAACGGTTTTGTTCCTAATTACTATGAGTGGATGTGTCATGGGAAAGGGTTTCCAGGAGATCCTGAACGACAGGTAAATGAATATCATGAATTGGTCTTCGATGCTTTTGGTCATAATTAAGATGAAGACCGAGGGCATTCCGAAGAGGCCAGTGTTTCTGCAGAGGAGGAGCCTAATGCACAAGCTAAGCATTTTCTGGATTTGTTGAAGAAAGAATGAGTTCATAATCCATGAAATGAAGAAAATAGGCACACTAGAGGCATTTTGGCCTTATTTGGCTCTATTTTGAGTGAAATGGTTCCTAAACTTAGTAAATAGCTCATTTAATGTGATTACAAGCCATGACCATCTATAACTATGTAAAAGTGAAGTAATTTGAGAAAGAATGAGTTCATAATCCAAGAAATGAAGAGAATAGGCAAACTAGAAGGCCTTTTGGCCTTATTTGGCTCTATTTTGAGTAAAATGGCTCCTATACTTAGTAAATTGCTTCTCTAATCTCATTTCAAGCCATGACCACCAATAACTATGTAAAAGTAAAGTAATTAAGAAAGAATGAGTTCATAATACTAGAAATGAAGAGAATAGGCAAACTAGAAGGCATTTAGGCCTTATTTGGCTCTATTTTGAATAAAATGGCTCCTAGACTTAGTAAATAGCTTATTTAATGTGATTACAAGCCATGACCACCTATAACTATGTAAAACTGAAGTAATTTGAGATAGAATGAGTTTATAATTCAAGAAATGAAGAGAATAGGCAAACTAGAAGGCAATTAAGCCATTATTGAATGTGTCAGGATGAAAATGGTTCCTAAACCCAAGTATTTGGTTGTTTTATTTCATTTCAAGTCATGGAAACCTTCAAAAACTATTAACTTATGTTGTTTCATATATTTTTTATGTAATATATGTTTGTATAATGAATATCTTATAGGAAACCTACCAGAAGAAGGCTGAAGAAGCAAGTACTCAAGGGATTAAGAAGAGTCCCAATGAGTTGAATTGGGAGAGTGTGGGTGGCCGCAACAAGAAGGTTCGTGTAAGGGGTCTTGGCCAAAGTGCGGAGTTGTACTACAGCAACCGGATGGGTCAAGTTTCTAGGTCGTCACAGCAATACACACTGTCCGTTGTTTCTCAGATGCAGGATCAGATGGAGCATAGGGTGCAGGCTCTTCGCAATGAAATCAGAAGTGAAATGGAAACTGAGATGCAACTCCGAATTTTAAGTGAAGTGGCTGAAATATAGAGCAAAACAAGGAGCGGTGGGATGAGTTCATGAGTCGATTCGCTAGCAACGACTCATGTTCTACCTTTCAGCCTCAGCATCGAGACCCCAGGGATGACCCGGGTAGTGGAGGAGCAGGTCAGGGTCACCGGCAATTGTGTAGCCTAGCTTAGGTTTATGTAGTATGGACATGTAGTCTTATGTAGTACGGACATGTAGTTAATCTAATTGATGTAGCTTTTGATTATGTTTCCGCTCTTTTGGAAATAACTATATATTATTATGTTCAACTAGGGACATAGCTTTTGTGGAAATATATATAAAAGTATTTTCGATATTCGATTAATTTTGTTAACAGGAATTAGGTGCAGGTATAGGTTTTGAATATTAATTTATGGCAGAAAATAAACTAATTTCGAGGTTTTGTTAACACTAATTTCCGACAGAAAAAAAATAAAAAATTCGTCATAAAAGCCAATTTGCGACAGAATTACTGGGCATAAAATCCGTCGCAAAAGGTAAACAATTGCGAGGGATTTATATTCCGTCGCAAATTTGCGACGGATTTTTCTGTCGGAAATTTGCGACGGATATATATTCCCTCGCAAATGTTTAATTTTTGCGACGAAAAGATCCGTCTTAGATTATGTCTTTTCCGACGGACAATTTCGTCGCAAACATGAAATTTCCGACGGAATAAGTTCGTCGGAGATTTACGACGGACAATGAGCCAAAGTCAAATTTCTTTCCGACGAAACTAAATCCGTCGGAAATGACTTTCCGACGAAATTTTCCTCGAAAAATGGCTGATTTCCTACGAGCCTATTTCCGATGAACATTTACAGCGAATTTCCGTCGGAAAGGTGATTTGCGACGGAATTAAGCCCTCTACTGACGGAAATTTTCCGTCGGAAATGGACCTTTTTCTAGTAGGTAGCCAAAAGAAGAATTTCATGCGTTGAGGAGCATGAATATTCCAAATAGTTTTTCTAGCTATTATCACCAGCTACTTCAACAGCTAGAGTCTTCACTCCGAATTAATTGCATAGCTGACTTCATAGAAAATCCTCCATCAGGATTCCCATTCCAGAAAATTGAGTCAATTGCTTCTTCGTCCTCAATCAGTTCAAAAGCTTGAATTTCTTGTAACACTTCAGGAGGAAGATGATTAGCAAATTCTTCAATCTTCCATCCCCTATTCATATCCCATAGATCACACACCTTAGACTGTCGTGCATGGTCAGGGGGTTCAATGATAGCCAACTCAATCAATGGTGCCTTAGTAGCCCATTTATGCATCTAGAAGAGGGGTCCCCCTTCCATTACCTACTATAGTACCTGATTCCTTTCTTCAATATGTCCACATTCTCAAAAATCCCTTTCCAAGCATTCGAACAATCTGCCTTGCTTTTGAACATATCAATATATACTCTGCCATCACAATACTTGTGCCTTAGCACCCTTGACCATAGTGAGTTGGGTTTTGTCAACAATTTCCACCCCAACTTTAACATAAAAGCAGCGTTTAATTTGCTTGTCTCATCGATATAAAGCCAAGCCCACCATCACTCTTAGGCTTTGTAATTGTCAACCAAGCCACCAAGTGTGGTTTTATTTTCTCATCAGTGCTTCCCCATATGAAACCTCTTGTTTTTCTGTCAATATCATCGCACACTTCTTTCGGGATACGAGTAGATTGCATTGCATACATTGGATGGAGCTCAAAGAAGATTGGGCTAAGACTGCCCTGCCAGCCATCGAGAGAGTTTTCACTCTCCAACACCGTAACCCGCCTCAAAATCACCAACCCATCTCGAATCCCCACCCTAACCACCTAAATATATATATCACCCTATCTACCCCAAAAACCAACCATACACCATTGAAAATTTGAAACCCACCCCATCCACCGAACAAAGCCCTCACCAAAAAAGTTAAAAAAAAAAAAAAAAAAAAAAAAAAAAAAAAAAAAAAAAAAAAAAAAGGAGAGGAGCAGAGGCAACAGTAGGAATGGGGGAGAGAGAAAGAATCAGTGGTGAGTGGGGGATGGATCGACGGTGGCCGGCACGGGGGGTGGGTGGGAGGGTTGTTCTTCGTTTGTGGGAGGAAGATTTTTTCATATAAAAAAATTATTTCAAAAAATAATTTAATTAAAATTTAAAATGAACCAATGATATTATATGAAACATGACATACTTTACCTAAGTAATTGGTTGCCCTCATAATCAATAGGTAATGACTCATTTTAGGAAGATATCCTATAAAGCTTGACTTTTTTGTAGTTAATAAAAAAAGTTGGCTTATTTTGAGCTAATTGCGCAAAGCTTGGCTTATTTTTGACAAATTTTTCTAAGTAAAATTAAAATACGAAATACTCCCTCCGTTCTTAAATATACTACGTAATTCTCAATTCAAGTTTTGATGGTCCTAAATATAGTTTCTATTTTCTTTTTTACCATTTAAAGTTTTTTGAAAATCACTCATTTACCACCAATTTATTTTTATCTTTATTGGGCGAAGTACCAAAAATACCCTCAAAATGTTCTTATTCTTTGTGCATCAATTCATTACTGCACTTGTTCACTTCAATATTTTTTCTCATTGGAAAAAATAAAAAAAAGTACATTTTCTCTCTCACTTTTTTTTTTTTTTTTTTTTTTTTTTTTTTTTTTTTTTTGTGTGTGTGTGTAAATGTTGCTCACTATGTACTCAATTACTCATGGATGTTCTTGCTATTAATGGTTAATGCAATAATCTTTTGTTTGCCCAAAAAAAATGATTATCAATTTGGTTTTTCAATTTATTTTTATTATTTTCTCCTTCCCTTTCTTAATTCCCGTGTTATTTATTTTCCAAACCGGAACTACATTTAGTGACGGATTTTTTTTTTTTGACTGGTAGGGACAGATTATAATTTAGGTAATAAACAAATAAATTACTTATATACGTTTATATAATTATAAAAAGAATGCAGTACAATAAACCTTGAATATACAATCTTATCATATAACTAATGTATAAAGCTAAACTTTTAGCCAGACCATGGGACAGCGACACTTGACATTCCAATATTTACTTGACACTTGACATAGATAGATTTAATTAATAAGATAAAAAAGTTAATTTAGAGTTTTACTTTCAATAAAATTAGGATAGATTTAGTAGGATAAAAAGGTTATTTAAAAGTTTTAATTTCAATTAAACTTTTGGTTTAGAATTTTATTTTCTATAATAATGTACCAATATTTCTATACAAATGGTGGATCCATACAGGTACAAAAGTAAAAGTAAAAAAAAAAAAAAAACAAAGAGACCTATATATAACTGTTCTATTAACTCTTAACATGCAACCATCCCTACATTATACTTCTGTCAATCCCAACTTTCTACTATAATATTTTCTTTTTTAAAATTACTACTTACTCCCTCCGTCCCCTTTTGATAGTCCCTTATGGGAAAATTTTAGTCCCAAAATGTTCACCCCATTTGCCTTTTTCAACAACCATTTATATTAATTTTTTACCAAAATTCCCTCCAATTTGCAACAATACTTGTGCAAATTTAAATTTCCCATGTAAATTTTATTTTTCTATGTACTTTTATTACTTTCTCTCTCTACTTTTTTGCATACCCAATGTCAATTTACTTTTTCAATGTAATTTAACTATTCTTATTTGTGTTTATTAATTCCTGTGAAAAATGTCCGTAAGGGACTATCAAAAGGGGAGGGAGGGGGTATAACTTTATTCAAATATAAAAAAATGTTAAATTAATCACAAATTCTTATATGTGGGTAGCCATAGTGACGGTTACTTAATTAGTGTTACATACGTTATTTAGTGTTATAGGGGTTACTCTATCAGTGTTTTAGGGTTTAATTGGTCAATGTTATGATTACCTTGGTTAGCACTATAGAGGTTATTTCGTCAGTATTGCAAGGGTTACTCGATTAGTGTTACATGGATTAATTATAAGAGTTACATGAATTATTTAGTGTTATATGAAAATCAGAAAATAGGTGCAACTCCAAACTGATTTTTTCTAATTACTCTGACTATACTACTAGCTAGCGTCACTTTCAAAAACTACAACTCAAGTTCTTTCTTAAAACCACCCACATCTTTACGAGCGTATTTCATGAGTATTATATTCAAAAACATATATATTTTAGATTTCTTAAAATTCAATAAATACTCCGGGTATCGCACGGGCACCAAACTAGTACAAAGTATAAAGATAACTTTCTAGCTGATTCATCCATCCATTATAAGTTTATAACTTTGTAGCTAATTCATCCATCCATTCAATTATTTCTATTAATAAACGTTGATTTTAGAATATGATAAAAAGAAAACTGATTTTCCAAACTTAGCCAACAAAATAACGGGTTTACAACAATTTGGGGCCTTAGTGCCTGTTCATATTTACTTATTTTCAGTTCAGTTCAGCTCCAATCAGTTCAGTTCAGTTCAGTTCCAATCAGTTCAGTTCAGTTCAGCACTTAATTTCCCTCTCTCATAAAATATTCATTTCAGCTTAGTTCAGTTCAGTTCAGTTCCAATCAGTTAAGTTCAGTTCGGCTCCAATCAGTTCAGTTTAGTTCAATTCAACTCAGTTCAGTAAATATGAACAGTCGTTTCACGTACAATTAGGAGTTTAAGTTTCCTAGGTCTATATATTTGGTCAGTGGAATAATATATTTTTTTTGGTAAAAAAAAAATATAATTAGTTTGAGGAGTTTTACATAAAATTAAAGCAGTAGTGGTTTTTGGGCATCATAAATTAAAACAAAAAAAAAGTGAAATAATGGTGTTAGCGGAATTTTGGGGTGCATATCTAATGCTCTTCGGAAACTAGATAATTCAAGTGTGATCGATAAGAAGGTACTACAAGTATACTTTACATCATGCTGTATCTTTTTATAAACCTTGATTGTTTATTGAATTTATTATTGCTGGTTAAATTATTCTTCGATTCTTTAATTGATCTCTGTATTCTAAAGGCAGTATTCAATGGGCTATGTAATTTGTTGAATTCGGAGAAGCCAACTTTTACTCTGAGGAAAGGCAAACCAACTATTGTTAGGTTTGTTGGTCAAAAGAAAAATGGTTGGAAACCGGCTCTTATTTGTTCTGATACTTTTCGAGCCGGTGCTTTGGATCAATTGAAGCAAAACCCTACTAAGGCTAACAGTCCCTTCTATGGAAGGTATGTACATTGAATAAATTCATTATTTAAATTCCCTGGTATTAGGGGTTAGTATACAGGTTATTCTTTAATTTCCTTTTAATTATGGTATTAGGGTTTAGTATACATGTTATTCTTTAAATTTTCTTTTAACAAGTAGTCAGGGAAGTGGATCAAATTCACAAAAAAAAAAAAAAAAAAAAAAACGGTGTTCTTCTATTCCTAATTAATTATTACTCTATATAAAAGATAAAAATCTATCATATTTCAAATAAGAAATTCCCTAAAAAATAGTAAGAGGTTTAAGGTTGAATAGTAGCACAAAGCCTCAATATTAGACTGATAACACAATGGCAATAGTAGTCTCAAAAATTACAAAATTCGCTTTTCTAATTTATCCTCCTCGATTGGTTTGTCTGAGGCGCAGAAATTGTTTTCATGATAACCAACCGTATCGGCGTCTCATAGGACGCACATCCTTTACTTCTGGCTATGGCAGTGCCCGTTGCCCCTTTTCGACTAAGGCAAGTTTAAAGCTTTCTTTTCAATTCGTTTTATCTTGCATTATTTATGTGTTTCCGGTTTGTTGTTAGGGTTTTTGCGATTGTTGTGTTTGATTGATGTATTACCAATCATAAATTAGAATAATTGTCGAGGTTCTGCATTAATTATGGTTATATGTTGAATTCGAATTTAAAGTTTGAATGATTTGTGCGTTTTTTCCTCCAACTTGTGTTCCCATGTGGTTTTGTAAGGTTTTCTGGGGAGATGATTATTGATGATTTACTTTTATTGTTTTGGTCTGATAATATCATAATAGTTTCCTTCTTTGATCTGTTTCTAAGCTTGAATTACAAGGCCTCGTGAAATCGGAATTGTATCATCATATGTAAATATGTGTGATTACGGTTTCTCGGATCTTTCTTTCAAAGAACCATGATTCTATGATTCAAATTATCTTATGTGTTTATCTTTATGGCATCAATTATGTATACTGTGAGTGCTAAGTGTGGCCATGTTTATACGGGTGATGATGCCCACATATCCCCGTGCTCGGTGCTTGTTTTTCTGTGATGATGAATGATTAATCGGCTTGGTGTAATAACTTATTTTTTTGTGATGATTGCTACGTTGAATATGCAATGGCTACTTTAATTTGTTCCTGATTAAAAGCCCCCTTTTCTGTCAACATTTCTTGCTAATATTCAAGCGTGGTAGGTGTACTACGTATTATTTTCTCATTATATGTTGCTATTAACTTGGTTAATAATGTACGTATACAACTATATAAAACTTTAACATTCCTATACTAGAAACCATTTAGGCATTAATTTTTGTTTCGATATGATGTCTATTGCAGGCTGATGAGCCCAGACCCAAGTCGTATGACATAGACGACTTTAAAGAGATACGGGAAGCCGATAGAAGTGAGTATTATCATATTTTAACATCACCCCTAGTTCAAGTTTTTTCTGTCTCCATCGACACAAATTTTGATGATGAGAGACCATGTAAACTCTATGGTTCGATTCGAGCCACTGAAGGAGAAGGTACTGCTAGCTTTAGTCTCTATGATCGAGACCATGACAGCCCGGAAACAATATTGAAACATGGCTACTTGTCCCTAATTGGGCCACAATTCAACAATGATTTCCCATGCACAAAATTGGATCTGTATCTAAAAGATAAGACTCGAAACATTGAATTCATCAAAGCACGGCTTGATTTGGATTCTAACACTAACACTGAAGAGGCATACGATAAACTTCAAAAAGCTGTAGTCCGAGGTCAACATGGCTTTGCTTCCGTCTACTATGCTACATTTCGGTTTGCAGCTTTTGCTTTTGTTGAGGTTGCAATCTTCGCCAAGTATGATGAGAGTCGCCCGTTTTGTGATATTTATGGAAGCATTGTTGCCGGGTATGCTAACAGCAAAAGCTACAACTGCTGCGAAGATGATGATATGGAGAGTACACTGTTTAATAAGTCACCTGATGAATTTGTGCGAACCCCCATTTCTACACCACTTAGCCTCTCGAGATATGTCGTGGCAGTGCCGGTGCATTCCTCTCTTAAGATTCAAGCACACTTGTGGGATTTGCAAGATGGTCCGTTTGCTAGCGGCTTTGTAGAATTTTTAGCAGCTCCTCACAGTGCCTCTAACAAGTTGATTGTTGGACAAGGTGGTTCTGTTGTTGTGGCGGTCACATGGGACAATGCTTTTAAGCGTGTTTATGATGCGAGATGTTTAAGCGATTACGCGCTACCTACGGATGAGGAGATTGATCATGAGACCAAGTTAATGCACAGATGAACTCCCTGGTAAGTGGTATTAGGTAGTTTGACTCCCAAAATCTATGTTTTATTAAGTACGTAAGTTTGTTTTTGACAAATTAAAAGTGAAATTTTCATTTTCAGGTGCTTTCTGATCAACCACTTCGATTACCCGAAAATGCCTTGAGGTACATTGGTTTATTTCTTTTGCTTCTTGGTGTGCATGCATGATACGATGCATGTACTATATATATGACTTCATTTTTTTGTTGGACTTTATGCTAGGAGCACACATTCAACTAAGAGTATGCTGCGTCCAATTCGTGGAGAAAATTTAGTTGAAGTGCTGACAATATTTATCGATAGCAAAGCTAATGAAAGTCCTTCCGTTTGTGGCTGGGTTAGTTACGAAAATGGTGAATATGCTTGTGTATTTGACCGAGACATGAGTGATCCCCCGCAACAATAATTGGGAGGGGACTGAAACCTAACCACTCAAAATTGAGTCTCGAATCTAAATTCGCTCAAACGGTGAACCGAGTGATATAGTGAAAAAAAATAAGATAGTAAAAATTATCAGAAGTCAGCTAACTTTTACGCGGTCTATTAAAATAAATTAACTTTACTATTGCCTTAAAATAAGTTCACTTTTTAGCCACTTAAGCTTTAGATAGGTTATATGGTGGTTCCTTAATTGGTCCTGTTATGGGGGTTAAAGTGAGTGCTCTAAATACACTAAAAACTTTATCATTTTCACAACTGACAGATTCCTCAAAATACATACTTTTTTTGGAAGATAAGTTAAATTGACGGGAAGATTAGACTTCTCGGGCGAGACAAAAACCAAGAAACGCGTTTGTATATTTTTCCCCTGGCCTTGAACACTGTTTATGCCAAATTTCGCCGAAGGGCGACCTAAGGCTGGGACGTACGACGACTAGAGTATTAAACTATGGAAAGCGTAAAAGAAAGCTATAAAAGACAAGATATTTGATGACACAGAAAACCCAAATGCGGGAAAAAGTGCGGGTGGGTGCAAGACCACCGATTCACTATGAAAAATTGATGATTACAATGATTGTGAGAGCTTTATAGCTTAGATATACTAGAGAACAGTGAGTAAGATGCGTCTAATTGATACAATTATTAAGGTATTTATACCAGAGCTAATTAGGTTAACTAAGCTGGATTTAGAGTCGTTGGAGCCGTCCAACGTCTTCCTTGAAAATCGGAAGTCGTTCCTTGACTTGGTCTCGAGCTTATCTCTTTGCTGGTGATAAACATCTAAGGGTGAATATCTTTGAACCAAGAAGATAAATCTGCTGAATAATTATCCTTTGAAGACTTGGTCAATCCGTCTTTTAAGGAGAATTTACTACGCTCACTGCTTGTCGTCCCTTTGGTCGTGCGACTTGACATGCGTCGAGACGAGCCTGGAAATTACCCATAACAAACACCCTTCTTATTTTGTAGCTTCATTTCCAAACATTTTGAGTACAACTTGACAATTATCGCCTACAATTGTTGTTATTTTAGTAGGTCCTATATGACATCACACTTCAGTTCATAGGTGGGAGGTTTTAATGTTTTAAAAATTAGTAGGTGGTAAAATTTTATTTTATTTATTAAAAAAAAAATAATAAAAAAAAAAAAAAAAAAACTGGCGGTGATAATTGCTAAAACAACGATAATTATACATTGTAATTAGGGCTTTGCGATTTGAAAAATACGGTGCGGTTTTTTAAATACACCAAACTGTGGTTTGCGGTTCGGTGTGGTTTCCAAAAATATTTAAACCAAACCGCACCGCATACCGCACTTTAATGCGATTTGCGGTTTTCATACTATACTTTTATTAAAAATATATAAAAAAATTAAATTATATGAGCTAATCTTTGACTATTAGTTTATTAATGGTTTAAAAAAAAAAAGAGTTTAATATTTGAATTATAAACCTATACTTATAAAATAAAAGTTATGCATACCGCACCGCACCAAACCACATTTTGTGGTGCGGTTTGAAAAAAATTACAAACCGCACTTTTGTGGTTTGAGATCCAAATTGCACCGCGAACACCCCTAGTTGTAATTATAAAAAAATCCAAATGAAAATGATGAAATGTTTGGATCACAATTACAAGAAGACTGACATCAGTGACATGAGCGTACTTCATGATATGATTTAGATTTCCAACAGTCCAACACTATACACAACTATAGAAATCTATGCTTTGATTTCGTTCTTTGGGAATTCCAACAATATAGTACATTGGTCTAGCAGCTTCACTCTCAAACATATTTTTATTTGATTGAATTATTCAATATCGTATGCCCTTTCCAACATGTTATTTATATATAAATAATAATAATAATAATAATAATAATAATAATAATAATAATAATAATAATAATAATAATAATAATAAAAGAGTAAAATCTTCTAAAATTATCATGTAACCCTAATTATGCTTGTAATCCTATTTCCTATATATATTCTGATCATGTATAATACATTAGCCGCATCCTAAATATAATTTTGATAGCCATATTCATATACCATGTTGAATTCTCTTAATTGGAACCAAATCAAAACAACAGAGAATTGAAGATGCTGAAAATAGGCAACAACACAAGCAATTGCATCAAAAGTCTCCTCCAAATCCGCCATCTTCCACCCTATTCGACTTCAACCTTGAGCACGAGCACAATGACGAGGCCGTTCTTGGTTAATTATTTAATTAGTCTCGGGCTTTCCAGGGAAAAAGCTAATAATTTAGTTTCCACGAAAGAATCTTGGTGACTGTTGGAGTAACAAAAGGAGGAGTAACAAACCCATTATTGCTGCTGGTGAACCACCCCAATTACAAGTCTGGAGAAATCGAGGTGCGAAAACAGTCGCAGACTTGAATTTCCTCGCAAATGCCGAATCTGTTGTTTCACTATGAAGATAAGCAATTCCACTCAGAATCTGTCTTGACCATTTCTTGATTGCATTATGACCTGATATCTTATGATTTCTGAGATACTGTAACAAGTTTCCTGAAGGAAAATACTCATTACTCATGTTTATAGTTTTTACCTCGTAATCAATCCAAGAATCGTAGCATTTAAGGTTGAAACTAGTGCTGTAAAATTTCAAACCGAAACCGTTTAACTGTCCGAAACCAACCGACTCAAATGAGAACTGAACCGATAAAAAAACTGATGTTGTAAAACCGAAAACCGACCCGAACCGTACTTAAGTAAACACGAAACCGAACCGATCCGAATAATGTCAAACCGTATAAGAACCGAACCTGTTAACAAATCGAACCAGTTCTAAACCGAACTGAAATTAAACCGAACCGAAAAAGAAACGAACTGTTTCTAAGCCGAAATTGTTTCCAACCCGAAACCGTTTGAACAGAGGTAAAAACCTTTTACACCGAACCGTTAACAAACTGCAACTCGTTTGCACCGAACCTTTTATAAACCGAACCACTTACAAACCGAACTGTCTATAAATCAAACTGTAATTTCGATGTCACAATAACTCATCAAATCATGATTATGACACATCAATTAGATGATTGAATTGAATAAGAAGCAACTAATAATGTGATGGTAAAACAATAATAATTCATTAATACACTAAACTTTTATAATCTACGTTACTTCGTAGTAAACTAGTAAGATCAGTACGACAAAACTTGAAATAACATGATATGTATTTTGGAAATCGATGAGAATTTGTATATAATATAATACCTAATGCCTAAATATGAAGTGATGAAGTCTCGGCTTGATATAAAACTTGTTAACTAGCAAAAGGTTAGCAAGTACAATGAAATTTCAAATCAAAATTGTTTAACTCCCCGAATCCAAACGACCCGATTAAAAACCGACTTTTTGAAATAAAAAACCGTTTTGAACCATAATTTAGCAAACATGAAATGGAACTGATCCGAATAACGTTAAAGAGTATAAAAGACGAACCCGTTAACAAACCGAACCAAAATAAAACTGAACCGAAAAAGAACCGAACCGTTTCTAACTTGAAACCGTTTCCAACCCGAACTGTTTGAACCGGTATAAAAACCATTTACACCAAACTGTTAACAAACCGCAACCCGGCTGCACCGAACCGTTTACTTCCCGAACCGTTTACAACCCGATTCAAATTAAAACCGCTCAAGAATAAATTGAAATCGAATCGAACCGATAACTATTTACGCTGAACTGAAACCGACTCGAGAGACACTTAAACCAATTTCAAACCGACCCGATTTAATACCGAACCGAACCCGAACTGTCAAACCGTTTTCACAGTGCTAGTTGAAACCCGTTATAACCCACTTATAAGTGTCCCACATTGGAGAAAGAGGAGAGATGGTTTCACTTTATAAGGTAGAGGAGTACCTCCTACTATTGCCAATTGGTTTTAGTATGGAACCTCCAAAGCCTAGTTTGTGGACCAAACTCTCCTCCTCCTTGTTCGGGTTGCCCAGACCCATTTCACATTGTTTCAAAAAATTTAACATTTAACTATATTTTCATGATCTAAAAACTTCATTAGACCAGCTTCTGCACATAACATCTATCCCTTGTATACTTTTTGCGTACTACATTTTGATTTTCCATTGAACCATACGTGTGTGCCACCCGTGTCAATAGAGTCAAAACTCGAACTACCTTCTACGGCAATGATCTTATTGACCCTTGAGTATCGCCCACCAAAATCAAGAATGGTTGTACCTTCTCCAATCATCTCATTGTACCTAACGTATCGCTCACTCGAATCACTCTCGACAATCCTATGATCATTGTTGTTACCTTCCTGTGAACTCGAAGAAGCCGCCATTGGTAATTCTTATGATTAGTGTTGAGGAACTAGTATTTGTAGAATTGAATATAATGCTCCTAAGATTATGAAAAAACAGAATACTTGTGAAAGTAGTTTTGGAGTTTAAAATGATTTATGTAACGACTACATTCATATTTAGTGATTATAAGTAGTTAGTTCGTTGTTACAGATTTATCCTGCTTACTGGGCCCGTTAGTTTTAGTTGGTTATGACGGTTATCAAGAAACAGAAATAAGCTTTCTTGATTTTTTTCTTTTTCCTTTTTTTCCTTTTTTTTTTTTGAAAACCACTTTCTTGATTATTTCCTTAAAATTTTAATTAAACGATTAATATTAATAATAATAATAATAATAATAATAATAATAATAATAATAAAAAGGAATAATAATAAAGGTATAAAACTTTTAAGTACATAACTTTACATGTATTTAACTTTACATTGCCACATTGGATGTATATATATACTGTAAGATACCTTTTAAACTGCTTATGGTAACTTCTAACCTACCTTACGGTTACTTTAATTATTTACTGAATTTCAATTATGAATTGGAAGGTATACTCTAGGGATAATTAAATCAAATCGAGCCTAATGTCTACTCTTGCGAATTAATGTCAAAAATCATTTTATCTTAAAATAAAAGCAGACCTCACCTCAAATTTTACCTTAATATTAATGCATATCACATTGGGACTATATTAAAATGTAAAAAATATATATAACTGCACCTTAATCTAGATGACACAATCACACAATAAGTATATAACCTTAGTGGTCCTCTAACATTAATACATTTTAAGTAATGTGAAGGTGGCAGCTATACTAATATCATTTGCTTTTTTTTGTTTTGTTTTGTTTTTTTTTTTTTTAAAAAAAAAACTAGCAGTTGCATTTAATAAAGAATTTTTGGCGTTTACTATTTAGAGATTTAGGTCCTTATTCATTAAATTTTCTCATCAGTTGTACAAGTTTGTGTAGCCTAATTATCTAATATCCTTATGTCTCCAACAATTTGTTTCAATTGTATTAATCTGGGGGGGGGGGGGAGGGGGATCTTGTTTAAAATGCAATTATAACACAAGAAAAAAAATGCATTGTAAAACAAGTAATGAAAACTAATTACTCCGTATTTAAAATGAATACACACGCACATCAAGCACTTAACATAAGTATCTTCACTAACCGTCTAACATACCCTAAATTAAAGACACAATTTGAAGTCTAGACATAAGCAAAAGAAAATCAAGACTAAATTCTTAATTTCATACTAATGTAAAGTATTGAATCATCGAGCCTAGGAACTGCTCCTTCGAGTCAATCAAAGCCTCCGTAAGGATCCCAACCATGTTGGTTTCGTCTCTGCAAGAAAAGGGTGCTTCAAGAGAGCACTTGCCGTTGGTCTCTTAGACACCTTAGCCACACTTTTCGATGAACTTCCTAACCATTCTGTCTTGCTAACCATTATGTTTTCGTGGTCTAATTACTTCAATAGACAATAGTTCAGCTTCTTTTCCGGGTGGTAATTCCAAGATATTTCAATGATAGTTCAATTATAAAAGTTGTGTATTGTATAGGAATTTGAGAATTTCCAATTCAACTACCCTATTTAGGCATTGTACGTACAGTGTCATCAGTTTGTTCAATTGACTAACAATTGAATTATATTAACTAATCAAAGGCAATACTCTTTTAAAAATTTATACAGTACTGAAAAGAGTATCACAGTTAACTAACTAAGCAACAATGTTTAAATTTTATTCAAATCAAACTAAAAAAATCAAATTACAAATAAGAAAGCTGAATCAAGCACCCCACCTATACACTTTATTATGCAAACACTAACTACTATTACTACTTGGTACCATACCTTGAATCAAAGACATATTTGTACTACAGAAAATCCAAGAAAAGTCTTAATTTCATACTAAACAACTGACTTGGCTTCCCTATTGTCTTGGCTTCCCTCGCCCCCCTCATCATTAGTTGCAAGACACGGGTGCTTCAAGAGATCAGTTACCGAGGGCCTCTTAGACGCCTTAGCCAGACACTTTTCAATGAACTTCTTTACTATTTTGTCTTGCACAAAGTACAGAGCAGCCGGCTTAACACCCGACTTAATCTTTCCCAAAAGTTCATATTCTGATCTGTATTCGCTGTACACAGCTTCCTCAGTCATCATATGTAGCACGCACATCCCGAATGAGTATATATCACTCTTCTCATTCTGATCACCCTCCAAATCCTCTGCTGACATGTACGATAGTGTACCAGCAACATTATCGACTTCGCCTTCATAAGGTACCGCGACACCAAAATCTGCTAGCGAATTCCCATTAACAACGCCTGTCGGCTTATTACCATCGTCCGACGATACATTTTTACGTGACATACATCTTTCGGCCTCTTTCTTTTCTTCATTGCGTGCTCTGGCAGATTTCCTTACGAGCTGCCGCTGATTTCGATACTGGTCTTCAGGTTTCTTTTCCTTCTCCGTGTCTTTCTCAGACTTAGGACCTCTCATAAAGAATGAATAGGCTAGTTCTGTGTATTGATCAATTAGTGCTAAATCTGTAGAGCTATTCAGCGCGACATTAGCACGCGTCGTGTAATTAAAAGCAAACAGTTGAATTTGTCCACTTTCAAGATGATTTCTCATGATAATCACCCATATTCCCATTAAAACACCCCAAGAAAAAGCATATACAAAAAAATACCCAATGATCTTCGTAACGAAATCGTAGAAATCCGAACCAAATATTATGTTGACAAGACAGGTGTTCCTGTGACGCTGCTGGTTTATAGCCGGAGTTGACATGCTTGAATAAAACAGAGATGACTAAGGAAAAAGGAAGGTTGTTTTCTGATTTTTTAAGAAAAACAGAGAAATTTTGCTTATAATTTTTCTTGAAGAAACAGAGAAATTTTGGATCAAAAGCAGAATGTAAAAGCAGAGGATTTATATAAGAGATATTTATAACGGTTTGAGGTAAATATCTGGTTAGTTAGCAGCTAAGGTGGTTATCAA
Organism: Chenopodium quinoa; assembly: GCF_001683475.1. NCBI lineage: Eukaryota > Viridiplantae > Streptophyta > Magnoliopsida > Caryophyllales > Amaranthaceae > Chenopodium > Chenopodium quinoa. The sequence continues at coordinate 338,763 of NW_018744821.1, read as the reverse complement.
GAATTAAAAAAAAAAAAAAAAAAAAAAAAAAACCCTTTCTTGATAATCTATTTTTTGATTTATTTCAAAATGTTCTATAATTAAATACTTCTTGAATTGGAAATTAGGATGGTTAGTAGATATTTATAACGGTATAATGAAACTTGCTAGTTTTGGCAGTTTAAACGGTTGTAACAAATCAGTTAAACCCTTTCTTGATATTTTATTTAAAAATATTCCTTCTATAATAAATATCTTTTTTCAAGAGATTTTTTTTTTGTAAAATAAGAAATGAGTTGTTTCATGCCATATGTCGTGCAACTGAAAATATCAATTAATTAAACCTTAACTTATGCTTTAATAACCATGATTAATTAAAAGTTCCCTGTAGAGTCGACTTGAGGGTTTCTCTTGGGAGGGTTTCTCGATCTAGCTTTGTGCTAGTTTTTGCTTCTTTTTCGAAGATTTTGGCTCGTTTGCTTCGATTTTCTTATACAATCATGACCTCCCTTGATAATAGTGGTGAAAATCAGATGGAGAAATTGGTTAATATGACAGAAAAACAAAACGTGGAGATTGATTGGATTGAGGAGGGAGGTGGAGAGGAGGAAGACCAGATCGAACTTGCGGTGGTTGGGAAACTCTGGACATCACGCAATGTTAATTCCAATGAGCTCATTAACATGATGAAGAGAGTGTGGAACCCTAAGCATGGGTGTGAAGCAAACGTAATTGGGGAGAAAACTTTCTTTTTCCAATTCCACCATTGGAAGGACTAACAATTTGTTACGGAATCGCAACCCTAGCACTTAGATCATCACGTTTTGATCCTTGACAATGTTGATGGTAATACTAAACCCCCTGAAATTTCTTTGAATAAAGTTCCCTTTTGGGTACGAGTGAATGATTTACCCTTTAAGGGTAGGAACAATGATGAGAATGCAAAAAGATTAGGAGATAAAAATGGGACCTTTTGTTGATGGACAAATCTGATGCAATTGGTATAAATAAGTCATTGCGGATGAAGGTTTTGGTTGATGTTGAGAAACCGCTTATGAATAAGGTGGAGATTCGAACAGGGAAAGGGAGTATTGAAGTACCCGTAAAGAATGAGAAGCTGCCTGTGTTTTGCTATGTATGTGGTTTGTTGGGGCATGAAGAGAAAGACTGTGATGAAGCCATAGTGGCTAGAAAGTTTAGTGGGAAGCTGCGTGTGTCTACTCCATGCAAAGCTTCGAAATTTGAGGAAAAAGAAGAGGATAGTACTGCAGGTTCGGTGTCAAAGAGACTCTTCGTAAAAAAAAAAAAATATTGTTATCCTAAGCTGAATGAAGAAGAAATTGGTGATGTTGTGGAGAAGTTGCAAGATGTTTCACTCGATTTGAATAAAAATATGAAGCCGGGGAATGAGGACACACAAATTGTAATGATAACACAACATTCTGAGGATGTTGTATCTGATGTGCAGGGGAGTCTTGATTTAGGTGGAGAGGTAGTGGGGGTTGCATCTTTACCCCAAGTGGAAAATAACTTTGAAGGGGCACAAAATGACAGTAAATGTCAATAGCAATGTGGAGGGTGGAGGGAATGTTAAAGGAGGAATAAGGAAGTGGAAAAAGTTTGCTAGAAGTGGGTTAGGGGGTGCTATTAATCCAGAAGCTGCCTTTTCAATGGGGAAGAGGGGTAGAGAGGATGCTATGGAAACTGAGGATGGTGGTCTTATCCCCAAGAAATCATATACACGACTTTGCTGACTGGTGTGGGACCATTGGCGAAGGTTGGCGATGACCAACCCCGCCAAACCCAATGAATCTCTTAGCTTGGAACTGTCGGGGAATGGGCAATCCCTGATCAGTTCGGCGACTCCATAACTACAGTAAAAACATAGCCCGGGGTTACTTTTTTTGTCTGAAACAATGGTGGAAGGTTGAGTGGTAGAGGACCTGAAAGGTAGTCTTGGTTTTTCGGGAGCTTTCAGTGTCTCAAGCAGGGGAAAATTGGGTCGCTTATGCTTATATTGGAGGGAGAGTATTGATTTTTGAATCATATCCTTTTCTGATCATCATATTTGTGGTGATGTTTGGTGAGAGGGACGGTTTTCTTGGAGGTTTGCTGGGGTATATGGCTGGCCGAAATCAGAAGAGAAGGACATGCCTTGGAGCCTTATTTTAATGAAATTTTGTCCTATGCCGAGAGAGAGGGTGGAGCTCAAGGAGAACGAAGAGATATGGAAAATTTTAGAGAAGTTTTGGAGGAATGTAATTTGAAAGACTTGGGGTTTAGTGGAGCTTGGTACACTTGGGAAAGGGTAAGAAATCCAGCGACGAGAGTTCGAGAAAGACTTGACAGATTTTTGGGGTCAATTTCTTGGTGTGACAAATTTCCTGCCGCAAGTGTGAAGCACATTTTGAGGTATAAATCCGATCACACTCCTTTATTCCTTTCTTGTGTGCCGAATAAAAAGAAAAAAAAAAAGAAGAAAAAAAAAGAGAATTTAAGTTTGAGACTTATCGGTTGCTTGATGAAGGATGTGAGAAGGTGGTCAAAGATGCGTGGGGTGGTATTGGTGTAGGGAGTGTTGTTGAAAAGGTGGCAGCAGTGGGTTTGAAATTAAAGAGATGGAGTGAAGAAATTTTTGGCAACTTGGGAAAACAGATTGAAAATGAAGAGTTAGCATTGCAAAAAGCTCAAGCTCAACCAATTGATAATGCAAGCTGTGATGAGTACATACGTGTGCTCACCTAGAGGGTTTACTTGATGAACTTCTCGAGAAGCAAGAGGCGTACTGGCATTTGAGGTCTAGAGTTGTGGAGGTCTGTGATGGAAAAAAAAATACAAAGTATTTTCATCACAAAGCTTCCCAAAGGCAACGACGTAATCAAATTATGGGGCTTTGGGATTCAAATTGAATGGAGTATGAAAGGAAGAGGAGAAGGAGGTTTTGGAGGTCATTGGTGGCTATTTTAAGGAGATATTTACCTCTTCCAACCCCTTGAATCAAAGTCTCAGTTCGGTTTTTGAGAAGGTAAAGGAGTCAGTCACCCACTCTATGAGCAGCGAGCTCATGAGGCCTTATACCAAAGACGATGTTTACTCCGCTCTCAAACAGATGCATCCAAGCAAGGCCCCTGGACCCGATGGTATGCATGCTATTTTTTATCAGCGTTTTTGACATATTGTAGGTGATGATGTTGCTTCCATTGTTACTAATATCTTGAATAGCGGTTCTATTTCGGAGCATATTAACAAAATAAATATTGCTCTCATACCAAAAGTGAAGGAACCGAAATATGTTGCTGAATTTCGCCCCATTAGTCTTTGAAATTTATTGCATAAACTTGTGTCAAAATGTTTAGTTATCCGCCTGAAAAATATTTGTCTGAAATTATCTCTGAAAATCAAAGTGCGTTTGTGTCGGGGTGATTGATTACATATAATGCATTGATAGCACTGGAATTATTTCATATGATGAAGAAAAGGAGTAAAGTCCGGAAGGGTTACATTGCTATGAAACTTGACATGCATGAGTAAGGCGTATGATAGATTTTAGTGGGGTTTCCTGAGACAGTTGTTGTTGAAGATGGGTTTTGATGGTAGATGGGTGAATATGGTGATGGAGCTCGTTTCTTCTGTTCAATACTATTTCATAATTAATGGAGGAGTATGTAGCTCGATAACCCCTTCTAGAGGGTTACGTCAAGGAGATCCCCTATCTCCTTACCTTTTTATTATTGTAGCTGACGCTTTTTCGCAGATGATTCAGAATAAGGCAGATTGTGGAGAAATTAACGGAGCCAAGGCAAGTCGGAGAGGGCCAGAAATCTGTCATCTTCTTTTTGCAGATGATAGCCTCCTCTTTACTAGTGCAAATCGAAATGAATGCCTAACGATTGTTGATATTCTCAACCTGTATGAAGCGGCATCTGGCAAAAAATTAATTATGATAAGTTCTAAGTGTCTTTTAGTAGAGGAGTGAGGGTGGAGCAAAAGGAGGAAATTCTGAGCATCTTGAGTATGAAGCAGGTTGACCGTCATGAGAAATACCTTGGCATTCCAAATATTTTAGGAAGATCGAAAAGAAGCACGTTTGAGGCAATTCTTGACCGGGTTTGGAAAAAGTTGCAGGGATGGAAGGAAAATCTCTTATCTCAAGCCGGAAAGGAAATTCTGTTGAAATCGGTGATACAAGCTATTCCCACATATCTTATAGGTGTGTAAAAAAATCCTTGCGAGGTGATCAAAAAGATGCATTCCACCATGGCTAAGTTTTGGTGGGGCCATGATGGGAATAGAAGACGAATTCACTGGAGTAGTTAGGAGTCTCTTTTAACTCTAAAGTGTCTTAGGGGAATAGGATTCCGAGATTTTTCAGTTTTTAATTATGCTCTTCTGGGCAGGCAAGCTTGGAGATTGGCGAGTAGCACTAGTTCTTTGCTTAGTCGTGTTATGAAGGCAAAGTACTACCCTAACACTGTTTTATTTGAGTCAAGCTTAGGATACACTACTAGAATTCGGTGATATTACGACCGTTTTTCTACGACTGCCAAGGAAACGGTCGCAAATATGAAATTTGCGACCGATTTATATGCGGTCGCAAAATTGCGACCGTTTTAATAGCGGTAGTAGATTTGTGACCGTTTAAACGCTAAAAAAAAGGTCGCAAATGTATTTGAATATTTATTTAAAATAAAATACTTGGTCAAAATTATTTAGATTAAAATTATTCTATTACAATCGCCTTAGCAGTCGCAAAGTTTGAAAATTGCGACCTGATTACTGACTGGTCGCAGTTTTGCGATCGCTTTTAGCCCTCTCAACACAATTAATTTTTTTTTTAAAAAAGAAGGGTATAAAAGGTCAGCTAACTAACCCCAAAACTGAAAACGCCGCTCATCAACAAACTTTCTTTTCTCTCTCTTCTCACTCCCTTCCACTTCTCTTTCCTTTCTCTTTTCTGTTTCCTTTCTCTAAATTAAATATAATTTACCATCAAACTAACATTTTCCTCTTCAATTACCCCTAAAAAATCAAGAAAAATAATTTTATGGTTTCGGATTTGTAACAAATTGGAGGAATTTCAGATTTGCAACCCTATTCTCTTCTATTTTCTCACACTTGGCCTCTCAACCTCCCTCTGTTACTGTTTCAAATTTTGGTATAAGGGTTTGAGCAACACATGAATTTGGTGTTAATGGTCAAATTCGTCCATAAAAATTCCAGATCTGGAGTTTTCATGGTCGTCGAATTTGATCATATAACCCCAAAGAGGAAGAATATTAGGAAAGGTACGTTGTTTTTTCTGAAATTTTTGTTTGTTTGTATTTATTTTCAAATTTTGTTGTTTAATTTCGTTTTTGAGCGAAATTTGTTTGTGTTTTCGTTCGAATTTTGTTTATTCTGGGTTTGATTTTGAGTTTCGTTGGTTTTGTTCGATTTTTAGGATTGGTTAAGGTGTTTTTGTTGATTTTATTTTCGAATTTCCTTATTTTTATTTTTAAGGGTTTTCGTTGATTTTGTATTCCTTGGTTTTGATTTGTCGTTGTTTTTGTTCTAATTTTTAAGATGGTTTTGAATTTCTTTGTTCCAATTTAATTTTTTTTTCTTGGTTATTTTGGTTTGACGATGGGGGTGGTTAAAGGTTTTTAAGGTGGGTGGAGGTGGTGGTAGGTAGATGTTTAAAGTATGTTTGCGTAGTGGGTGGAAAATGGTAGTCGGGCAGGGTAGGTAGTGCAGGCAGTAGGATGCATTCGTTTTCAAATTTTTTTAATTTTTCAAAAAGTTTTGGGACCGCTTTGGCCGTCGTAATTTATTAAAATTGTGACCGGTACTAAAACAGTCACAATTACTAATCTTTGCGGCCATTTTACATCCGGTCGTTGAAAATAAAGAAAACGGTCGCAATAAAATTTGCGACCGTCAACCAGTCGTAATTATGTAATTTCTCAACTAATTAAGTAAATAACGACCACCTGTTGTGACCTGATGTGTCTATTTTATATAGTGTTTTACCCCCGTCCCTTGGTCATAATTAGTAGTGTTTTTGGCTCTTTAGGGCCACTTTTATTACTAATATGTGTTTTCTAGTGTTTTTGTAGTTTTGGTTGAGTTTTGCAGGAAATTGCACCTTTGGAGCATTTTCCCGGGTTTTTTATAAAGCAACTACGAGCATTGGAGGAACACGACCACATTTGGAGCCCAAGGCCGGCTAGAGCCATCGAGCCTGTGATTAAGGGCTCGGTATTTGGAATACCGAGGTTTGGACCGAGTATTCAAGACCCGGAGAGGAGATCCGGATTGGGCCGAGGAGACGAGCCCAATCGGAAGTCCAAAGCCTCGAGGAGCCACAAGGACCCGATCGGGCAAGCTTAGCTTGATCGGTCAAGATGCGCAGCGTGCTGGTGCGTGGCCCAAGGCGCGCCCGATCGTGCGAGGCTTAGCACGATCGGGCGGTGCTGTGTGAAGACCTGTGCGAGAAAAAGGCGCGCCCGATCGGGCGCGTGTTTCTGAGCAAGCACTTTTGTCGAGCAATTAGTTTCTAATTAGGAGTGGTTTTAGTTTTAGTTTTAAATACGTTTTTGTACGGAATAATTAACCTCTTCTACTTCTTCTTCTCTTAATCTTTTTCTCTTAGACTTTCTCTCTCTAATTAGGTTTCTCTCTCTTAAACTCTTTCTGAACCTTTGTTCCTAATTCTTTCATTAATTCCAGATTTATTTCGGTAACGATTTCTCTTCCCTTAATCTTAGTTATTTATTTTATTCCTTTGATCATGGTTTATTTTATTACTTTGATTAGTTTAGTTTTTAATATGTGTGAGTAGTTCAATTTCTAGGGTTTATGGGGATCTAATAAATAATATGAAGGGGTAATCTATTGTTGTTGACTATCAATGCTAGATTAATTTCCTATTGATTGATTTAATGCTCTGTGACTAGATTAGGCCTATCTTTTATGCATGAGTTTGACAATATTGATTCAAGAATCGAGAGATGAGAATTAATGTTTAAGTCTAGTTTCAATAGGCAAGTTAATTTATAAATGGTTCAGTCAAAATTCGAGAGATGAGATTTAATACCGATAAATTAATTGTGTGATTGTAATAAGTAGCGAGAGCCCTTTACAATCTGGTTAATTGATGCATTGATGATTGACTATTATTGATTATTGGTATTGCATGATAATTTCTTATTGGATTGTTTTTATGTTTTACAATTGCGGCTTGTAAAAGTATAGCAATATTAAATTGATGAATCGAGCAGATGTTAATTTGATATTAAAGGCCATTTTCAATAAGAACTTAGATCTAGTAAATTGCGAGAGCCTGTTAGATCTACGTTGATTAATAAATTGCGAGAGCCTGTTAATCATGTTATTTATGCAATGTCAATGATTGATTACTATGTTTTACCACGGAATATTATTTATTGGTGAACCTATGCCCTAGATCCTTTATATATTATTTTCTCCCTATTCCTACTCTTTTTAGTTTAGTTTCTTATTCAATTATAAATATTGGTTACTTAAATAGTTTAGATTATAATAATAAATTAGGAGTAAAAAGACTAGTTTCCCTGTGGAGATCGACCCTACTTCCCTATCTACCTTAGTTAGTGATTTAGGTAATTATTTTTTATTAGGGGATACGACTTTACCCTGTCAAAATTTGGCGTCGTTGTCGGGGAAACGATTTTATTTTTATTTCTGATTGTTTTTGTAGTCTAGATTATTTCTCTTTTGTCTCAGAGAGCGTTAGTTCTCTGAGACAAATCTCATATTTGCTTCTAGTTTTTGTTTAAGCCCAGGTGTTCCAGATCAGGTTACATCCCTTTCGATCCTGAGATCAAACGTTCCTTCCATAGACAGAAAAACTTCTACAAGCAAATCCTGGCGGATTTTGGTGATAATAACAATAATCACCGCAATCCTCCAACTGATTCCAGCAATTCAGAGACATCATCAGACACAGAATCAGAGATGGCGGCTCCAAAGAAGCTTAGTGATTATTCACAACCAAAGCTTACGGATTTTCCACATCTCACCCCTACTCCGGCTCTTGATGGGGTTCAATTTGAAATTAAACCCCAATTTATAACGATGATAGAGAGGAAGCAATTAAGTGGAGCCAAGGGTGAAGACCCGAATCTTCACATTGCTGACTATTGTCAATATTGCAACACCATCAGGCAAGCCGGGGTCACTTAAGACCAAATCAGGGAGATTCTCTTTCCACTAGTAGAAAAATTGCATTTGGCACCCCCCATATGGCACCGGTTCAGCCCAAACCGATGCCAAAAATCGGCCCAAAATTGGCGGATTTTTAAAAAAAGGGAAAAGGCACCGGTTCAACCCAAACTGGTGCCAAAAATAAAAAGAGCACCGGTTTGAACCGGTGCCTTTTCGAACCGGGTCATTTAGATATTAAAAAAAAAACCGCCCTTATAAACTACCCCCAAACCCTAGCTAATTCATTAGGCCGTTTTCTTTCTCTCTCCTCTACTCTCCTCTTTCTCTCTCCTATCCTCTCCTCTTTCTCTCTCCTATCCTCTCCTCCTCTTTCGCCTCTTTATCTTTCTAGATCTCCTACCTCCTCCTTTCTATACTCACTCGAAAACCACCAACAAATCGAAGATAACAACAAGCAACAACGATTTTGAGGTTTTTCAATCGATTTCTTGATTTTTTTTTCCATTTCAATCAATTTCTGGGTTTTTCGATTTCAATTCAATTATTTCGATTTTTGATTGTTTATTCTGATTTCTGGTTTTTTATAATTCGAATTTAATAGTTTTTTTTTTCGATTTTGATTTTTTCAATTTCGATTTCTGGGTTTTTTTTAATTATTATTTCGATTTTGTTTTTTTTTTTCTATTTCTGGGTTTTTCTTTTCGATTTTTTTTATTGTGTTTTATTCGATTTTGATTTTGTTTTTCAATTTCAATTTTGATTTCTGGGTTAATTTTCTGTTAAAATAATTGATTATTTTGGGTTAATGCATGCGGTTTTTGGGTTTTTTCCCATTTTAATTCTCTTCTAGTTAGTTTTTTTTTTTCAATTTTCATTTTTGATTTTGGATCTCTGGGTTTATTTTATTTTTGATTTCATTTTTGTTTTTCGATCTCTGGGTTTTTTTTTTCCATATTTCAATTTTTTTTTCGATTTTAAATTTTTTGTTTTCTGGGTTTCGAATTTTGGAGTTTTTTAATTTATTTTCTGGATTTTAATTTTTTTTATATTTATTTTCTGGGTTTTTTTTCATTTTTTTTTTATGATTTTTGATTTTGATTTTGATTTTATTCGATTCTTTTTCTGGGTTTTTTTTTAATATTTTTATTTTTCGATTGTCTTTTTAACTGATGTTCTGGGTGTTTTTTTTCTTTTCAACTGGTTTTCTTTTTTATTTTTTCGATTTTCTGGATTTTTTTTAAAAAAAAAAATTTCACAGCTTAATTAAATCGTTTTAATCAATTTATTTTGGTTGTTTTAATTGGTGCAGGTACTTAGATCTTAAATAGAAGAATCAAGATGCAAGTATATTGATTTAGATATTGTGTGGGTTTTTTTTTTATTGTAAATATGTAAATTTTTATTTTGATTTATATTGTATTTTTATTTTTTGATTCATATGTTGCAATTTTTAATTTTTGATTTATATGTTGTAATTTTTTTTATTGATCTATACTGTAATTTTTTTTTGATTATATATATATTGAACAGATTTGATTTATATGTTGTGATGTTCGATTTATATTGTGTATTTTCATTTAATTGTAGTTTATTTAATTTTTAAGAAAAAAAAATTTTTTTGGCACTTTTGGCACCGGTTAACCGGTGCCAAAAGTGGTGAATTAAATTTTGTAGGCAATTTTTGGCACCAGTTAACCGGTGCCAATTTAAAGTTTTGGCACCGGTTTGAACCGGTGCCTTTTTATACCCCTTTTTGGCACCCCCACATTGGCACCGGTTCAAACCGGTGCCTTAGGCCGGGTTTGAACTGGTGCCAAATGCAATTTTTCTACTAGTGTTCCCTTCTCTTTAACTGGAAAAGCTAAATTGTGGTTTAATGGCTTAAATAGAGCTACACTTGGTATAACTGACTGGGAAACTCTTGTTTTGAATTTTTATAACAAGTATTATCCTGCAGAGAGAACAGCAGTACTACGGAGTGCGATTCAGAACTTTGCCCAAGAAGCCGATGAGTCTTTATATGAGGCTTGGGAGAGGTTCAAGGACCTACAAAGAGAATGCCCTCACCATAATTTAGCACAATGGCAGTTAATCCAAGCCTTTTATAACGGCATTGGAAATTCTTCTAGAATAATTTTAGATCTGCAGCTAGTGGGAGATTTATGAATCTTAATGTTGATGATGCAGGTCAGGTTATTGAAGATATGTCGATACACAATTCCCAATATGGGAATCCCAGAGGATTTGCTAACAAGGGGAAACATAGTGTCGACTCTGTATCCTTTTTGCAAGCTCAACTGACCTCTATTTGCCAAAAATTAGATAATCTGAGCACTGCTAATGTAGCTAATGTTTCTGCAATTAATAATAATTCTAATGAGGCTTTCTGTGAAAATTGTGGTGTTGTAGGTTATTGGGAGTAGGATTGCAGGAGTTCCGTGGAGCAAGTTAATGCCTTCCAAGGTTATAGGCAGAATAACCCATACTCCAACACTTACAATCCTGGGTATCGGAACCATCCATACCTTTCCTATCGGAGCACTAATGTTCAAAATCCACCACCACAAGAACCACAGGTGCCACAGCAACAGCAGCATAAATACTATCATCCCAACGCTAGCCAGAAGAATCAACCACAACAACCCCCCTCATCTTCAGACCCTTCTTTGGGGGAAATTTGAGCAATGTTGGTCAATATGCAAAAGCACATGGAGAGCAGGGATGCGACAATTGATCAAATTTTAGCGCATAATAAAATTATAAATAATCAAATTGCGCAACTCTCCGCTGCTCTACAAGCACGCCAACAGGGAGCCCTGCCGGCACAGCCGACTTGGCCTACGGATCAAGCATTTGCAATTACTCTAAGGAGTGGTTCAAACTATGAAGGGCCCTCTATGCCCAGAGTTGATGAACCTATTTTATTAAATAATGCTAATCTTGATTGCATTAAACCAAACAATGTAGTTGCTAGCCCTACAGGGCTAGATGATAATACTAACACATCTAATTCTACATTGCAGGGTAAAACTCCAGAGAAGGTGGCTACTCCAGATAAGAATAAGAATGCTCAAAATCCAATTATCAAACTTCCTTTCCCCAATCGTCAATTGAAGACAAACTTGGATAAGCAGTTTGGTAAGTTCCTGGAGGTGGTTAAAGATTTGAAGTTAACAGTTCCCTTTACTGAATTGATCACACAAATCCCCTCATATGAAAAATTCATGAAAGAAATTTTGACGAGAAAAAGATTTATTAGTGAGGTAGAGACAGTAGCTTTTACTGCAGAGTGTAGTGCGGTACTTCAAAATAAGTCTCCACCTAAATTAAAAGATCCGGGTAGTTATTCTATCCTTTGTCATATTGTTAATCTCTTGATTGATAATGCATTATGTGATTTGGGTGCTAGTGTTAACGTCATGCCATTATCTGTGTGTTCTAAGTTGAATATGGGTAAATTAAAAGCTACCAATATAACTTTGCAAATGGTCGACCGTTCTTTCAAATACCCCCTAGGTGTTTTAGAGGATGTCCCCGTTAGAGTAGGTAAATTTTATATACCTGTAGATTTTGTTGTTCTTGATATGGTTGTGGATATGCAAACTCCAATTATTTTGGGTAGACCATTCCTTAACACTGCAGGAGCAGTCATGGTAAGCTAACATTATCAGTAGGGGACGATAAAGTGGTTTTTAATCTGAATAATGATCCCAAAAGCTCCATGACTGAGGAGAAATGCTTCAGTGTTAATGTGGTTGTAAATTACTCTAACAAGCCCCAAGCCCTTGAAAAAAGATCCCTTGGAGGCGGTATCTTGTGTTGCATCCTTTTCAGACGAGATAGACAAATGGCAGAAGGAAGTCGATGCAATAGAAAGAGCACTCTACAATGTTGGTCTTGGTTTCGAGGATGAACAAGTGGAACCGATCGAGCAAGTTGTGCAAATCGAGCCTACGGTAAGTGTTCCGCCAGATCGAGTTGCAAGTGTTGAACGCAATGAAAATTTGAAGAAACATTCGATCAAAGAAGGGCTTTTAGTGCGTAGCATTGAAGATCCCCCATTCCAAGTCAAGGAGGATCCACCAGATAAGGCGACTTGGCGCCCCACAGGTTATGTCAGGAAGCCGCATCGCAGCCTAAACATGGCTAGACCAGGTGAGAAACCACCCGATCAAGCGTTAGGTAAAGGGTCCTAGGAATTGTACTTGGTAAGAAGGTTTTGCGGGACCTATATAAATCAACGCTTTGCGGGAGGCAACCCGTATTTCATGCTTTCTAGATTAGTTTTCCTTCTCTTATTTTATTTTTATTTTAGAGAGGTGGGGAGAGTGATATTTTACCATTTTTTTTAGTGTTGTTATACAGGTATGAATTTGACAGGTAAAAAGACTTAGAAAAAATTGAAGAAGAAAAGAAATCGGAGAAACTCCAGGGCTTGGTATGGGCCCGATCGGGCGCGCAAGTGAGGCAGAAATCGGACAAAAATTCGCCCGATCGGGCACGAGAGGAGACTTGGAAACAAGTTCTCTTTTAGCCCGATCGGGCGGGAATCGAGTGAGAAGGAAAGAAATATCGGGCAAAGCTCGCCCGATCGGGCGAGTAAAGGGCGAAAATTTTGTTCGCGTTCGCGCCCGATCGGGCGCGCACCTTACATTATGAAATTCACCCCTTTCGCCCGATCGGGCGCGCCATCGGGACGACCCACTTTTATTTTCTCTTCTCTTCTTTCTCTCCTCATTTTCTCCTTTTTCATCTTCTTCATTTCACTTTCTCTCTCTAAAACCTCCATTTTCAAACCTTCAACTCACACTTCAATCCAAGATCTCTTCCAATTCTTCCATCCAAACTTAAAAATTCTTACATTTTCCAACTCCTCTCATCTTCCTCTACAATCTACACTAAATTTTCAACACTTTCTCTCAATTTCTTCTCAAACTCTAAGAGAGAGAAAGCTTCAATTCCTACTATTTTCAAATTAAAATGGCTTTCAAGAGGTCTAGGACTGTTAGGGGTGAAGGATCGAGGCAACAAGCATCAAGCATTGACCCGGAGCTGCAAATTCCGGGGTGGGAGAGGGTGGTCATCACCACCCAAGAGCAAAGGCAAAGGATGCTCAACCTCATCACACGACAGGTAATTCCTACCCGTTTTATTCATCATCCTACGCTTTCTAGACTAGGAATTGATAAATATGTTGAGAAATTGTTCAAGGGAATTGGCATGAGTGGTTTGTTCCAATTACATTATGATACATATGATTATTTGACTTTAGAATTCATTTCTAGTTTTATTGTCATAAAATCAAATGCTCTAATCTCTCATGTTCAATTTCGATTGTTTAATAAAGATATTAGATTGTCCTTGAAAGATTTTGGAAAATTGTTTGAATTGAAAGCCGATAGACCAATTGAACCACCCCAAGACAACATTACTTTTGTCTACCATACTCTAACGGGGAATCCTAACTTAAACCTCCAACATGCCAAGGGCACTCGGATTCAACATCCCGTGCCAAAACTTTGGCAACGGTTTGTTGGCCTCACCATCTTTGGGAGGCATGAACCGGCTAATGTGAGGAGAGATGAACTAGAACTATTAGGATCATACATGATCCCTAAGAGTGACAAGCTTAACATAGTTCATAGGATGGCCCAACACTTTCAGAGGGTGGCCAATGCGGCCAAATCGGGTAGGTCTAGGGTCCCAATTTACTTTGGTGGGTTAGTAACCCACATTGCGGTCAAATACCTTAGTTGGACCCCTAGCGATGATGGTAAGGTAGCCGGACCAACCTTAATGGACGCACCCTACTTAGGAGGCCTTAATTGGATAAATGTGAAAGAGGGTGAGACTTGGTGGGTGATTCATAGGGAGTCGGGTAGAAGAGACAACGCTTTCACCTTGCCTAACCCCTTGACTAAATTTGAGAAGGGTCTTCCCTCTTATACCTTTGATTTAGGAGACCAAAGGGAGGCCCAAGCTCACCACCAAGCACCTCCCTCACCACCACAACATTTCCACCAACCATCACCCCAACACTACACACATCACATTCCCACTTCCTCAACCAACTACAACATCGACCCTAACGCCCCATATGACTTTTCGGCTTTTAGAAGCCAATTGGATCGGATAGAGAGTGGGCAAGGGAGGATGGAGGGTATGGTTAGGAATTTGGATACTAGGGTAGGAGCCCTAGATGCTAGGGTTGGGGTTGTGGAGAGGAACCTAGGGCGGGGTTTATACCCCATGCATGTATGATGATTATGCCCGTCGGGGGGCTATTCCCCCCGAATCACTTGTCCCCGATTGGTTCCAATACCCCCAAGGGGGATACATAGACCCAAGTGCCTACGGTACCTATGTGGACTATTCATCGGTCCATGGATATGGGACCGATGCTCCTTTTGGTGGGCTTGGGGGGAATGTAGACCCTAACTATTTTGCAGGTGGTTCGGGTTATGGAGGTGGTGGTTCGAGCCATGGAGGGGCCGGTTCTAGCCATGGTGGTGGCGGCTATTCGAGGATGGATGAGGATGAGGAGTAGGTTACACTCCCAAGTCAATGAGGGCATTGCTTGATTTGGCTTGGGGAGTAATATTTCGCTTGGTAACTCTCTTTCCTTTCTCTCTATTTATTTGCTTTCTAGTGTAGTTTTTATTTGCTTTCTAATTTAGTTTTATTGCTTTCCTTATATGAAAAATACAAATAAAAATTGAAAAAATAAAAAATTCAAAAATACGTTCCATTGAATTGTAAATCATACTTCCCTGTGCCCCATACTTGAGAAAATTTGTTTTGATTCTTGGTATTTGATGATGAATTTTGTGGATTTATTGGTCATGATTTGAAGTCTAATTGTTTGGATTCCTAAACATGCGTCAATTTTGTCCAACTACTTGTGAATATAGTGCGTGACTAGTTGATTTGGTAAGGAATGTGATAGTTCCATAATTCCTGGTATGTCAATGAATTTGAGTATTGGTTTGCAACTATAAGTAATATTTATATGATTCATTATTATGCACATTGAGGAGGACGAAGGCATTTGTTCTTTTAGGTAGCCTCCAGATATTGTAGATACATTTGTTCCCTTCTTGCTACCCATGTTGTTTCCTTGGCCTTTTGTTGTTTATTAGCCACATTACAAGCCTATTTTGCCCCATTGGTTACTAGTCCCAAGCTTGGCTTGGGGGAGCTATTAGTGAGTGAGGTGAGGGAGTTTGTAGTGTGCTTATTATTTGCACAACTTGGGTGGGATTTTGAGAAGTTGTCTTGTTGTTGATCATGTTTATTTTTGATGAGTTTGAGAGTTATATTTTCTTGAAAAAAAAATAAAGCATGATGTTATGGAAAAATAGAAGTTCAAAAAAAAAGTGAAAAAATAAGTGAACTTCAAGAGAAGAAAATGTTCAAATGTTCTAGTTGGAGGGTGATCAAATGAAAAATAATTTTGTGCCTCAATGAAATATTCAAGTTTGGAAAATAAAGTTTGTTTATTCACTCTACATCTTCATTAATATATTTTATGAGTGAAATTGTAAGTGTTGGGATTGCTTATTATGATTGGAGTTTATTTGGTTGATGTTAGAGTTGGTTATGTTGTTGGAGATGTATGATCACTATTTATTTCGATCATGGGTTTTATTAGGATATGGCTCCTTTAAGCATAGCTTTACTCTCACTTGTTCCCAAATTTATCCTACCTTTACCCTAGCCTTACATTACAAGCTTAAAAGACCTTCCGACCTTGTGCATAGAAGTTATGTAAATATGAAAGTGTTGTTTTTCAATGCAAGTTATGACTTGGCATATTTCGAGTCGACTAGTAGGATGAGCGTTCATTGTTTTATACACACGAGAGTGTGAGTTGGGAGGGCATTGTTCACATAGAGGGGTTGGATGGAGAGCGATCGAGTACATTCTTTACTCGCCACATAAATGAGAGTCGAGTGTGTGAGCACTAGTCTTGAATTCTATATGCTCTTGTGGTTTGCTCTACTTGACAATTGTTGGGAAGGAAGGGTGATTAGATGAATAAGATTGATTGATGTTGAAGCATGTTTATTTAATTTTACCTTGAATCGTTGGCTTTTGATTTGTTTATTGGGGTGAAGTATGTTTTATATGTTCATTAATGAGCTCTTTGCTTAGGGACAAGCAAAGGTTTGGCTTGGGGGAGTTTGATGTGTCTATTTTATATAGTGTTTTACCCCCATCCCTTGGTCATAATTAGTAGTGTTTTTGGCTCTTTAGGGCCACTTATATTACCAATATGTGTTTTCTAATGTTTTCGTAGTTTTGGTTGAGTTTTGCAGGGAATAGCACCTTTGGAGCATTTTCCCGGGATTTTTATAAAGCAACTACGAGCATAGGAGGAACAAGACCACTTTTGGAGCCCAAGGCCGGTTAGAGCCATCGAGCCGGTGATTAAGGGCTCGGTATTTGGAATACCGAGGTTTGGACCGAGTATTCAAGACCCGGAGAGGAGATCCGGATTGGGCCAAGGAGTCGAGCCCAATCGGAAGTCCAAAGCCTCGAGGAGCCACAAGGACCCGATCGGGTAAGCTTAGCTCGATCGGGCAAGATGCGCAGCGTGCTGGTGCGTGGCCCAAGGCGCGCCCGATCGTGCGAGGCTTAGCACGATCGGGCGGTGCTGTGTGAAGACCTGTACGAGAAAAAGGCGCGCCCGATCGGGCAGCCTCTAGCCCGATCGGGCGCGTGTTTCTGGGGAAGCACTTTTGTCGAGCAATTAGTTTCTAAGTAGGAGTGGTTTTAGTTTTGGTTTTAAATACGTTTTTGTACGAAATAATTAACCTCTTCTACTTCATCTTCTCTTAATCTTTTTCTCTTAGACTTTCTCTCTCTACTTATTTTTCTCTCTCTTAAACTCTTTCTAAACCTTTGTTCCTAATTCTTTCATTAATTCCAGATTTATTTCTGTAACAATTTCTCTTCTCTTAATCTTAGTTATTTATTTTATTCCTTTGATTATGATTTATTTTATTACTTTGATTAGTTTAGTTTTTAATATGTGTGAGTAATTCAATTTCTTGGGTTTATGGGGACCTAATAAATAATATGAAGGGGTAATCTATTGTTGTTACTATCAATGCTAGATTAATTTCCTATTGATTGATTTAATGCTCTGTGACTAGATTATGCCTATCTTTTATGCATGAGTTTGACAATATTGATTCAAGAATCGAGAGATGAGTATTAATATTTAGGTCTAGTTTCAATAGGCAAGTTAATTTATAAATGGTTAAGTCAAAATTCGAGAGATGAGATTTAATACCGATAAATTAATTGTGTGATTGTAATAAGTAGCGAGAGCCCTTTACAATCTGGTTAATTGATGCATTGATGATTGACTATTATTGATTATTGGTATTGCATAATAATTTCTTATTGGATTGTTTTAATGTTTTACAATTGCGGCTTGTAAAAGTATAGCAATATTAAATTGATGAATCGAGCAGATGTTAATTTGATATTAAAGGCCATTTTCAATAAGAACTTAGATCTAGTAAATTGCGAGAGCCTGTTAGATCTATGTTGATTAATAAATTGCGAGAGCCTGTTAGTCATGTTATTTATGCAATGTCAATGATTGATTACTATGTTTTACCCCGGAATATTATTTATTGGTGAACCTATGCCCTAGATCCTTTATATATTATTTTCTCCCTATTCCTACTCTTTTTAGTTTAGTTTCTTATTCAATTATAAATATTGGTTACTTAAATAGTTTAGATTATAATAATAAATTAGGAGTAAAAAGACTAGTTTCCCTGTGGAGATCGACCCTACTTCCCTATCTACCTTAGTTAGTGATTTAGGTAATTATTTTTTATTTGGGGATACGACTTTACCCTGTCATGACCGATGGCGGTAGCAGTTATTTTCAGCGACCGTTTTTGCTATTTTCAGCAACCGTTTGTGACGGTCGCAAAAACCTTCATTTTTAGTAATGTACGGGGGTAGTTTCTATTGGTGAAGCATTTGGGGATCAAAAGCATTGTTGAAAGAAGGAGTGCTATGGAGAGTGGGAAGTGGTAGTAGCATTAGAATTTGTTGAGACCCATGGCTTATAGATGATAATAGCAAATTTGCAACAAGTTCCCCTTCTAATGAGTTAACAAAGGTTAGTGACCTGAATTGCTTCGAAAATATGGAGTGGAACTATAATTTATTGACTGAATTTTTCAATGAGAGAGGTACTCGCTGCATACTTGCAATTCCCCTAAGTTCAAGGATTTCCAAAAGATGAATTAACTTGGGCATTTTCTAAGACTGGTTTATATAGTGTGAAATCCGCCTATATGCTCGGGAAAGGCTATAATCTTGATGATTTTCATCGCGCCTGGGTTGACATTTTACGGAGGATGACAGCTGCCCCTTGTGTAATAGCGAAGCAGAATCTTGGAAGCACGCCTTCTTTGAGTGTGAGAGGGTCAGGGATTTGTGGCAAGAATTGGGCTGCAAAGGGATGCTTAATCAAGAGCAAGCTGTGAACGCCTGTGATTTGGTTGAAAGCTGGAAGGATCTGCAGGCTGATGTGGTGGTGCGTGGTGTGTATTTGATGTGGGGAATTTTGCAGGACCAAAACCAAAGAGTCTACCAAAACTCAAGTCCAGCCCTCAACTTGCTGATTGCTCGTGTTAATCGCTGGGTGGAAGAAACTGGCAGATAATGTTGCTGCTATTTATAAAGCTCCCACATTAGCTGTGAAGTCTAGCCCATCTAGATGGTTCCCTCCCCCTGAAAGAACCATTAAAATCAATACAGATGCTTCTATTACAAATGATGGATGGGTGGGCCAGGATTGGAAGTTGTGGCTCGTGATTTCAAAGGTAATGTTATATTTGTAGCAACGAGGAGAATTAAAGCTTGGTGGTAGGTTGATATTGCAGAAGCAAAAGCCATTGTGTTAGCCATCAAGTTTGGTCGAAGATTTGGCTGTGAGAAGGTGATAATCGAGTCAGATTGCCAGGTTGTTGTTAATAGGTTGACCAAAGGAGCGACTTATCTTACAGACTTGGACGTGGTTCTATGTGATGCCATGTCTCAGAGTGTTGCATTCTCAGTCCTTCATTGGAAACATGTTAAATGAGAAGGGAACGTAGTGGCTCACAATCTAGCTAGTTACATTCCTTTTGGCTATGAACAAATTTGGGAGAATTGTGTTCCCTCAAATGTAGCTCCTTATGTACTCATGGATACTCTTTCCATTAAAGGCACTTTTATAAAAATAAAAAAAGAGTGGTGCAAAAGGTCCTAATATCATGTTTAGGTTTTGAGGAGAGTCCTTTGACCATTTTTCGACGTTGACTTTTTTATTTTTTGGCCAAAAAAAGTCACATCTAAGTTCCCTTTTTTCTTCTTCTTCTTTTCCCTCGTTTTTCCCTTTTCCCCCTTATTAAACCCTAATTTCTGAAAATAATTAACACTAAAACTTCAATTGTAGTCCCATAAATTAAAATTGAAAGATATTCAAAGTAATTCAAGGCTAATCCTCCCCACAATGAGAGAAAACATGGAAAAGGGAACTTAATAAGTGTAGTTACCTAAATATGTCTCCCCAAAACCAAACCCGATGATGAACAACCTTTCACCGCCATTATTGGTCGGGTTGAGTATTTAATCTTGGAGTGCTTAAATCCATATTTCCATTTCATAAACCAACCCAATTACTAGCCCATTTCCCCAATCAATAAATTATTTTCCTTTTTTCGTGCCTTTAAACCCAAAATAATTCATTTCGTGTCCCTTAAAATCATTCATTTCGAGTCATTTCTATAAAAACATTTAGACCTGTTTATTTTGGTCCAAAATCCAATGATCTAATATTTGGATGGGGCTTGAAAAGAGCTTTCCACCAATATATTATAAGCTCAAATTCGAGTTATAACGAATAAGTTATGGCCGTAATACTAAACTGAGCCAAACCAAACCTAAGAGCACCTTACCTATGACCCCATGATCATGTGGAGAGTCCAAAGGATTTAATATCATTCCTAAACCAATTAGGATTAATTAGAAGATTCTATAATTTTCTAAAAGATCTTAATTATCCTTTTAGAAAAGATAAGATTAAAGAGTTTGAAGTTGAATAAAACTCCTCTTTTTAAATTGAATAAAACTCCTCTTTTTAAAAGTCCTAATTCTATTCGAATTGAAAGATAGTAAGATATGATTTTCGTGCCTTATAGTTTTTAGCCAAATCTTATATAGTTGGATAGTCCTTGAAATTATCTTGTGAATGATATATTATAATATTCATTCCGTGTTATAATGTAAAAGATATAATTGAAATACCAAACTCTATCCAAAACTGACACCGTCCCACTATTTCGGCCTTATCTTTTATTCTACAAACTATTTGAATCTTATTCCAATCGGGTTTGAAAGTAGATTTCAAGAGATTTTCAATGTTTTATTATTTATATAACTCCAATTTCTATATCAAAAGATATGATAAAAACAAAACCGCAAAAGCTGTTGTCTATCGGGTTTTATTTTGGTTAAATTCAGATTTTATCTTGATTCTTCAACCCTTCTTTTTTCTTTATAAATAGAGGTCATATCACCCCTTTCTGAATCATCAACAAGCTTGATCATCAAATCATTCTCTTCTCCCTCTTTAGTCTAAACACTAGCCTCCCTATTCTTCCATAATACTTTCCCTAAACACCCCAAGGAGTCCATACTTAACCCGAGGTTTCGTCCTTAAACAAAGGCGTGAAAGGTATAATTAACTGAGGGTTTGGACCAAATCAACTCTAATTTTAATTAAATTTAATTATTTCAATTTGATTTATATTTTTATTGAAGTTACTAACAATTTATTCATGATGTAGCAATTCAAGGTAACGCGGAAAGTGAGTGATTTATCACTTAAATTACTCTTATTCTTGTTGCTAGTATCATGATTAGGTTTATTTATATTTGATTTTACTAACGTTATTATTGTTAAATTGCTTCCAAATTAACATTTATACTATTATATATTTATGATCACCATATTGCATGTTTAAAGGAAATATGTAATTGAGAACACGCCTAATAAGATAATTTGGACGTCCGATTTAGGTTCCTTTTTAATCTTGTTATTTAATTATGTGATCACAATATTTTAGAATTATGTGTTGCATTAATATTCAACCAATTTAGCATAATTATAGTTTGGAGCAAATTGAATCTTAGTTTGCATGCCTTTGAGATCGCAGGAATCACTTTTCACTTAAAAATTGAGTAGAGACCAATACGGGCGAATGTGACTCCATGACTCACTTCATACCATCATCCCCGATTCTCCTTTCGTGTTTCCGAACCATATGGAGTTAGTAATCTTATGGATTATGAATGGGGTGTAATCATCACGGGTCATCGTTGTTGCCTTTCGTTGTCCCTTTATCGTGGTTGCCTTTTATGATCCGTGAACGGTTTACAAGTTCCTTAAAAACTTGTTGGCGGCTCCCTACTTTCCTTGTCCCTAATCATATACGTCAATTCCCGGCCACTTCCTATGAGTGCCTGACATATTTACACATGCTTTAACGTAGGCGCACTTCAAACGATATCTACTACAATAAGTCACGTGCTTTACACGTGGCTTTTTTTGACCGGAAAATAAAAAAGTCAACACCGGAAAATGGTCGAAGGACCCTCCTCACAACCCAAACATGATATAAGGACCTTTTGTGCCATCTTTTTTATAAAGGGCCTTTGTCACAAAAAGGTCTATTTAAAAGGACGTTCTTCACAAATTTTTTTTTTTTTTAAATTTTTTGTGATTATAAAAACAAAATTTGGAGGAAGGGTTGATTTGTCGTCTTCACTTCATAATTTAGAACCTTCAACTTTATCTGGCTAATTTTATGAAATTACCTTCAACTTCATCTGGCTAATTTTATGAAATTCATTCAATTCAGGCTAATATTCTTCATTCGGTTCACTATAATGTTTTAGAACTTCATTGTTGTGCTCACAAGAACTACTTTTAGGCCATTAATCTTGATTTTAGAAATTCTCACAAGGAGAAGATGTCACGTATTCAATGGTCAGATAATATGTTCTTTATGATCTCATTCATTCCCAGCTTCCAATGAGGGAAGCATGCAAATATGTTGTGAGAAACTAGCAGTGAAAGTATGTAGTTATGAATCACCTGATAACTATTCAGCTGTTATGATTTGTACATGCCTTATAATAAATTGCTTCTTCATATATCCATTTAAGGGGCTCCTTCGTGAGTATGCATCTCTACTTTCTTGAGACTTTCTTGGCTAAGCTCATGGCCATCTAAGCTAAATGTACTTTGTATGAAACCCAATTTACTCTTATCTTTTGATTGGGATCGAAGGTTAACATCAACTAAATGCAAAACACATCACCCAAAATATAATGTCAATAAAAAATTGGAAAATTTTAAAATTACCACCTAAAAATGTATCCATTTTAAAAATAACCATCCGTTTAACTTTTTATTTTATTTTACCACCCCTTAAATTAAAAATCTACTCAGATTACCACCTATTTAAAAATTCCGGTGGATTTCTGTTATGAGGATCTACCCAACGGCTATGTCTAACCATTACAATAAGTCATGTCTTCACTCCACCTCCCCATTAAACCAGTTTATTAATTATAATACAACCTAAAATCAAAAGAAAACAACTAAAAAAAACCAAGAGCTTGCTGTCTGAATTGCCACTACTACGGATCATCTTCCTCCGGTTACCACTAAGAGTCGTTGGATAGGGCCCACATAAGAAAAATCCATTGGAATTTCGAAATGAGTGGTAATCTGAGTAGTTTTTTAATTTAAGTGATGGTATAGTAAAATAAAAAATTAAACGGGTGGTTATTTTAAAAATGAATACATTTTTTGGTGGTATTTTGAAAATTTTCCTAAAAAATTTAATATCATATCAATTGTGTGCATGCATAATCCTATATAAATTTGTATGAAAATGTAATTCTGATTATATCCAGTAAGGGCTGGCGTGTTCACTACCCTAATTAAAATAAAACGATTCAAATTAAAAAAGAAGGAAAACTTTTGTATACACCCGGTTTTCAGTAATTTACTGAATATCGGGTATACATTTATCAAATTTAGTGTCACTTTTGTCAAATTTATCAATGAAGCATAAATAACTTTTATATATGTCAGGGTAACTTTTGTGCGTTTTAGTGTAACTTTTACACATTTTATTGTCACTTTATAACGGATGTTCAGTAATTTACTGAACATCCGTTTTATTTAAAAGTTTATGGGATGGAAAGTTTGGGCCTGTTACTTAATTTTTAACCTTAATATGTGTTGGGCCTTGTATGAAGGTTGGCTACACCACGTAGAGAAACTAGGGGTGTCAATTCGCTTAAATAGTTCGGGTTTGGGTTGGGTTTATCTGCTTCGGGTTATAACGGGTCAGTTTAAACGGGTTAAAATAATAAGCGGGTCGGTTTGGGTCGCTTTTGAAAATTATCGGGTGAGTTTGGTTTGGTTTTTTTAATTGCAGTTTCTATTCGGATCAGGTCCTTATCGGGTCGGTTTCTAGTCGGTTCGGGTCATAATCAATTTGGGTTGAACCGGGTCGGTTTGAAAACGGGTTTAGCCCGTTTAATGTGGGTTTCGGTTAAAAACAGTTCGGGTCTTAATCATTACGGGTCGTAATTGGTTCGGGTCATAATCAGTTTAGGTTTAACTGGGTCGGTTCGAAAATGGGTTTCGGTTCAAAATAGATTGGGTGAAATCGGGTTTAATCATTATCGTTTCAGGTTATAATAATCGGTTTAGATTGAACTTGGTTGGTTTGAAAACGAGTTTACCTAATTTGAAGCGTGTTTCTAATCAAATCATATCAGGTTAAAATTGAGTTGGATGATTATCGAGTCGAATTAGTCAGATAACGAGTAAGAACGAGTCATGTTATAATCAAGTCAAGTCATAAATAAGTTGGGTTTATCGAGTAGTGGGTTGAAACAGATTAGATCATTAACATATTGGGTAAAAGGTTGTAAATGACTCAGTCATAACAGGTTACGGGTTTTAAACGCTATGGTCACAACGGGTTACGGGTCGTAAATGGTTCGGTCACAACGAGTTACGAATTATAACCGGTTCGGTCACAACGGGTTACGGGTTAGAACGATTTAGGTTTATTGGATTTTTATCAGGTTTTAACGCTTTTCGGTTTCAAACGGGTCGGGTTACTATCGGGTTTAAACGTAATCGGTTTGGGTTGCTTTCTGTTTCGGGTTGTAACGGTTTGGCTTAATAACGGGTCGAGTTAGTAACGGTTCGCACAAATTCGGTTTTGTTCAGTTTCGGGTTGGAAAAAATTGGGTCGGGTCAGTTTTCGGTTCCCAAAAAACGGGTTTTAAACAGTTCCGTTCCTTTTCGGATCGGTTCGAAACAGTCGGATTTAGCGGTTTGGGTCAAAAACTGACAGCTCTAAGACAAATACATTAAAATTTTGAGTAATATATATTTTTAATTTTCAAGAGTTTTGAGCACGCCATATATTTAATTTTAGAATTAAAAAAAATTCATTCACCACACTAGACCTGACAATTATGACCCGACCTGAGAATGTAAACCCAAAATTGTTTCGAACACAAACCTGACCCGACCCGAAGTGGAGTTGACCCAAACTTGACCTGATACTCGAAGACTGGTCTAACCCGAATTGACCCGACATGAACTCAAACCGATCCGAACTCGACCCGAAGTATTGACCTAATACCCGACCCAAAATACCATTGACCCAAAACTGACCCGAAATTCGAACTGACTCAACCCAACCCAATCCTAACCCGAATATTAATTAACCCGACCAAAACTGATCCGACTCGCACCCAATCTGAACGACCTATTTGCTAGGTCTATACCACACAAGCAAAATAAACGAATGAGGTTTGAGAATATAAATTCAAATTAAAATAAAAATGATAAGTAGTAATTTATTATTATTATTTGAAACATAGTAATTTGTTGTTTAAAATACTAAATATTACTATTTTTAAAAAAAAAATTTAGGGTTTAAATCACATATTAAAATAAAAATTTTCTTCTAATATTAATATTTTATCTAATTTCCAAGTTGGGTAAAAATGAAGAAAAGTACTCCCTCTGTTTCATAATATTAATCCCATATACTATTTTAGGCGTTTAAAAAAAATCTACCCATATTAAATATGTTCAATTTTTAACTTAATTTTTTTTGGAATTAATTGGTTTTGGATTGATGACATGGCCGCTCTATGTAAGGTAAAAGCTTCCTTGAATTATGCATTATGACTTACGGTTTTCTAAAATCAAAACAAAATTTTTGAATAAGGTAATCTAATTATGATTTATTTTGTACTTTAATGTTAGATTCCAAATAATCTTCTTTTTTAGGCCCTGTTCACTTCACCTCAAAAAAAAAAAAAAGTAAAAATAATTTCAGTTCAGTAAAAATAAGTTCAATTCAGTATAATTAATTTCAGTTTAGTAAAAATAATTTCAGTTCAACAAAAATAATTTCAGTTTAGCAAAAATAAGTTCAATTCAGTAAAAAATCAGTTTTTTTTTAAAGATGAATTATAATAAAAAGTCGGTAAAAATAATTCCAGTTCAGCAAAATTAATTTAAGTTCTAATAAAAAAATAATTTAAGTTCAGCAAATATAATTTTGTTTCAGTAAAAATAATTCCAAATCAACAAAAATAAGGTGAAGTGAATGGGGTCTTATTTTATGTGATTTATTCCATGTGAGAATAATATTATGAAACGGAGTGTAAGGAATATTTCAAGCATCCCACACTTGAGCCCCACTGTGATCATACACTTAAGCATGGTGGCGTCCAAAGGGAAGGAATCTAGAGTAAAAGAGTCACCAACAAGTTTTAGGAAGTTGTTAACCGTTCACAGGGTGAAGGTTACACCCCTTTACGATCCATGAGATCGCTAACTCCATAGTGGTCTAGAACCATGACTAGATATTCGGGGATAAAATTACAAATCTAACATAAAAGAGATTGAACTTGTCCTAAAAATAGGCTTCTACTTTATTCTTCTCATATTCATGTGCGCTTTTTGACTAACATACAATCAATATGTTAATGCTAAACTTGTTTAAGCTATGTTGGTTGAATATTAATGCACTAACAAATCTATTATTGGCGATCACTTGAATTAAAATCACATTAGCCTAAACAAGATTATTAATTATCTTATTAAGCGTGATTACAAGTACAAATTCCCCTTAATCATGCAAAAGAGGGCGTGATCAAACAATAACAATAATAATATAATATCAAGCAACAATAATAATAAAAAATCATAATAAACTCAATAAAGCATAATAATATTAGCAAGATACTAGGCATGATACTAACAAGATTAATAACAAATCCTAGCATGTCACTAAGCAATAAGATCAAAGCTTTATCCCTAATATGATACCAACATAATAAAATAACATAGGAAGCAACTTAAACATGATATTAGAAAACAATAAAAGCTTCCTAACATGATACTAGGAATCAATATGATCTAAACATGATTTCTATATCAAAAGAATAATTAATTAATTAAATTACTTACTTTGTTGCCTCGTATCTCTTTCTAATAACAAAATGCACACGTTAGTAACTTCAAGGAATATATTAAATCAAACAATTAATTTAAATAATTGAAATAGGGATTTGGGACCAAACCCTAAAAAATTATCAACCTTTCACGTCTAGGGAGAATGCACAAGCTTGGCTAGGTGTGTATCTAGAACTTGTAAATGCGGTATTTTGTTTGTAAAAGCTAGCTAGAAAGCAAGCTAGAGGGAGAAAGAAAAGCTATTAGCTTGAGAGAGAAGAGAGAGAATTAGATGATTGTTGATCAACCTTGTTGATGATTGTGAATGTTTATGATCGAAAACGGGAATACAACCCTATTTATAAAGAAAATAGTCCGAAAAAGATAGAGAAGAATTAGAATTTGAATCGGAATAAAACTAGCTCCTATCGCCAGCAACACAATCCAGCTCAGCGCAAAACGACAAGCATCACACATGGCGACAGGCTTATCATCTGGCGACAGACTTGTCGTTTGGCGCTGTCTAAAAGATATAACGCGCTTTTGTACGGAATCCTCTTCTTAATATAATTAAGCAACAAAAATCCTTGTTTATCAATTTTAAATCAGAGAGTTTATCATAATTAATAAAACACTTGTTTTATTTCAATCAAATTCATTATTTTTCTAAAAGACAATTATCAATCCTAACTCTATTAGAACTCAAGATAACCTTCTAGACTATTCTAGAAAATTAGAATTAATCCTAATAATTTTAGGAATAATAATTAATGGGCCCTCCACTAGATCATCAGGCCATAAATCATTTCAGACCCAATTTAGTATTTTGGCCATAACTTCCTCATTACTCATCGGAATTGGGCTTATAATATATCATTCGAAAGCTCTCTATGAACTCGACTTAACTACACTATTATTGGACCCTTGTCATGGACTGAGCTAAGTAAACTGTCTATATTCATAAATAGGGTACGAAAAGGAATATTTTCGAAAACAAAAAGTAAGATTTTTATTAAAACGACCGCATCATATGACTTTTCACACTTTCACTTCGTTCGACAATTAAGTGATGTGAAAAGTATCCATCACTTGGTTTGGTTTTTGGAGAGACACATTTGGGTGTCTACACTGAGAGAGTAATACATTTATAAAATTATTTATAAAACTATAAACTATAAATTTAAATTATATTAATAAAAAATATATTTTGACATTTATGGTTTTAACTAAATATGGAGTGAAAATGAAGAATAGTAATTTTTTAAAATTAATTATAAAACTCAAAATTAGCTTCTAATACTAAGATGATTAAAATACCAAACACATTTATAAAAACAACTCATATGAAGCTAGTCAAAAAAATAGGGTTAAACTAGATGAAAGTCCGTGTGATGCACACTTTTTCATATATAAATATCAAGAAAAGATATTTTCGTATTTGATTTATTTTACCATTCAATAATTTCAGACAATAAAACACATAATTATTTAATTGAAGTATTATTGCCTATTACAAAAGTATAATATATTTTAATGTAATTTATTATGTGACTTTATTTATTGTTGTTTTGTATTTTATTTGTGGTTGTTTGTTATAAATATGATTAAATTATAAATATGATATCTTTTCAAAAAAAAATTGTAAATATGATATTTTATAGGTTACATATTAGGATAAAATCTATAATTTGAAACGATTTTTTAAAATATTTTTTACATATTTAAATTTTAAATCATTATTCTTTGATTTTTTAAAAACAAAAATATTAAAAAATAAATAAAACGTGTATACTATTTATCTTCTATTTCTTCGTTCACACCCACATCTCTTCTATCTAATAAAATTGGATAAATTAAACATGTTAGCAAAAATAAAATTTATATAAAACTAATCTTCATAGTGTTTTAAAATAAATCAATATATTTATCATGAGTGAAAAGTTTTTGTGAAATTCATCTAAAAATTGGAATGGTACAAAATCAAATTTAGGCATTGGAATTTTTTTAGTCGTCCCCAATTTTCGCTTAATATTTGTAACGATTGAAAAATATTTAATGGAGTAAACTTTCTTTCAATTAATTTTTGACAAAATTGTTTAAAGTTGGCTTTACTTGAGACATTAACGTAATCAGCTTGTAATTAAAAAAAATAAAGTTAATTTGATTACTTGAATAAGCTATCTAAATCACAAAAAAATTGTTTTAATCATAAAATTAATTAATTAAAACTAAAAAGGTTTATAAAAAATTTAATAAAAGTAAACGATTTATAAAGATATATTACCTCCTTGTTCTATGATTTTCCAATTATTTTTGCTCGAATTAAATTCTTTGATCAAATTAGATCTGCATGTGAAAACAAAATTCAGTTACACAAAACATAAACATATAATTCTTAAGCATTCCAAATAAATACAATGTAAGCAATAATCACAAATATCCCGTCAAAAAAAAAATCACAAATACACAATTAAATAAGGATAGGATTTTAAAAGTTAAACTAAGAATTACGTAGCCATTGATGACTTAAAACTGAAACAAAATTGTGATACAAAACTCGCTTGATTTGGTTTTGTATCGATACAAAATTTTATTAGTGTTGTACGTTGTGTCAATTTATGAATTTTTTAATTTTAAAATAATATAGAAATTTTATTTTTAATTGATCAAACTAAAAATATACTTTTTTTTTTGAATCAAAATTAAAAATATATTTTGCTTATGTGGCACACCGTCTATTCTCCAAAAAATGCATAGTTTATTTATATAATATATTAACTAGTTTTGTGCCCCGTGTGATGCCCGGGTTGTTTATTGAAGATAAATTTTTAATCTATAAGTCAAATTTTTAAATATATCATTGATACAAAATTAGTTAGGAATTGATGTGCTTTTATGACGATTTGCTATATTTTATCAAAAAAAATTTAACAAAATTATAATTTAATTTGTACCTCTAAAATATTGGTATTTTATTGAAAATAAAACTCTAAACTAACAATTTTATCCTAAAATTATATGCAAATATAATTTTAAATTAACTTTTTAATCGTCTATTTAAATCCATCCAACGTGGCGCGACACTTGGCGAAAAGTTGAAACGCCGAGTGTCGCTGTCTTGTCGCTTGGCTAAAAGTTTAGCTTTATCAAATTGTTCTTTGAATTATAATGTAATAATTTTTTTGAATAAAATTATAATTCAATTTGTATATGTATTTTATCGAAAATAAAACTCTAAACCAACAATTTTATCCTAAAATTCTATTTAAATAGAATTCTGAACTAACTTTTTTTTTTATCTTATGAAGTCTATTTAAATCTATCCAACGTGGCGTAACAATTGGCGAAAAGATGGAACGCCAAGTGTCGCAGCCTCGTGACCTGGCGAAAAGTTTAGCTTTATATATTAGTTACTGGTTTTGTGCCCGTGCGATGCTCGGGTTGTTTATGGAATTTTAAGATAAAATTATATTATAATTCAATTTAATTGATTCAAAATAGAATTCTAAATTAACTTTTTTTTTCTACAAAGTCTATCTATAATTATGCAACGTGGTGCGACTCTTGGTGAAAAGTTAAAATGCTATACAATGTTGTCTTGTGGCCAAATTATAAGTTTATTATTTGGTATTTTATCGAAAATAAAACTCTGAACTAACCATGTTATTCTAAATTCTATCATAATTTGATTGAAAAAAAAAAATTTTAACTAACTTTTTTATCTTATTAATCTATTTAAATCTGCCAAGTGTCACTATTTTGTGACCTGGCTAAAAGTTTAGCTTTATATATTAGTTATATGATATGATTTTTTTTCTTATTAAAATTATTCCTTTAAGGTAACGGATTAGTGGTGAAAATATGGACCATTTTGACGATTGTTTGTGGTGCATCGAAAGATTTTAGTAAACACTAAAACAATCCCAATTCCCAAGTAGTCTACACTTCCTATAAAAATATCCCAAGTAGGCTACGCCTCTAGACCTCCTTATAATTGCTTCATATTTCAGTTTTCACTCGAAATTCCCACAATTATATTGCAAATTGAACTTAAAAATTGCTTCAAACAAAAACCCTAACAATTTTTTCTTTGCATTATCCGACGTAAATTCCTTAAAATGTCCATTCTTTCGTTTTTTCTTCCCTTTATAAACAGCAATATCACAAAAAAAACCCAAGCGTGGAAATAGAGAATAAAGAATGGCCGGCAATAGGAATCGATCTTGGGACGACATACTCTTGTGTTGGAGTATGGCAGCACGGCCGTGTTGAAATAATTATCAATGATCAAGGAAACGAACGACACCGTCTTGTGTTGCTTTCGATAAAACCCAACGTCTTGTTGGCGACGCCGCTAAAAATCAGGCTACTTCTAATCCAATTAATACTATTTTTGGTTCGTTTTTTCTATCCTTCAATCTACATATTTTTTTTATTGTGTTTGATAGATCATGTTACAATTTAATTTTGCAATGGTTGATTGTCTTAATATGTGCCAATATATGTCAATAGGGTCTATGTTAAATTGAACTAACCAAATACCCAATTAATAAGTTGAAAGTAATTTTTACAATTAAAATTAATGTTGATTAATTGAAACATTTTGTTGTTGTTCAGTTGTTAAAACTAAAACTGATACTTGTATTTTTACAATTATATTTGATGGTACGGAGTATATTATTAGTTAATTAAATGCTCGTAACTTTTACTGATTAATATAAACACACTACATGTAAATAAACGGAGAGCCGATACACATACAACCATTGTATGTTGTCCCTACATACAACACCATTAGAAATTTGACACATCAACTAAACATTAGAGAAAATTAGGAGTCAAATATAAATTGAATTTAATGGAACTTGTGCCTATTAATTTAACCAATAGAAACAGAATAAATATGCATTATTTTTTATTTTTTTTGATGCAAAAATAAATATGCATTATTGAGGTAATGAAGGGTGGCTAACAATTAGACGATCCCTTTGTAACGAATGAGATATACTCCGTTAGTCTTACAAATTTGTCTCCTAAAGCACATTAACTATACATGAGACAGTATTTTTGTAAATGTTTACCCTCCGTATTACAAAATTTGATAAAGTAACTATTATGATATTTTGTTGAGTCAATTTTTTATAAGCAACATTTGGTGAAAACCATCTTATAAATATCAAATTTTGTTGAAAACTATTTTATAATTTCTTTTTTGTCAAAACACATTTGTTTTGAAAATTTTTTTGTCAAGGCACACCTGTTTTAATTTTTTTTTTTTTGTTAAGTCCCACCATTTCCCCGGGTTCCAACTAGTAAATTACATTTCCGACGTTGATTAACATGTGCACCTCACGTGACCCACTTTACTCTACTTTTCTTTTATTCCCCATTTCCCTTCATTCATCTCCCTCTTCGTCAGTCCTCTTCATCATAATTTGGTTTTTAAAGCCTTTTATAAAATTGCAAGGAAATGTGAGTGACAAAGGGGAAATGAAGGAAGGAAAAAGGGGGGGGGGAATAGAAAAGTGGAGTTAAGTAAGTCATGTGAGGTGCATATGCTAATCATCGTTGGAAATATCAATCAATAGCCGAAATTCGAAAAGTGGTGGGATTCAACAAAACAAATTTAAAATATCTGTGCTTTGACGAAATATATATATATAAAATGGTTTTTAACAAAATTTGGTTTTTATAGGATGGTTTTCAACAAATTTTCCTTTTTATAATTGGCTTTTTATTCATTGAAATAACCTACAGATGCAAAGAGGCTTATTGGCAGAAAATTCACTGATCAAGTAGTGCAAAATGACATGAAACTGCGGCCTTTTAAAGTTATTTCCGCGTCTGAAGACAGCAAACCTGTTATCGCAGTCACCTATAAAGGTGAAGAAAAGAAATTTGCTGCAGAGGAGATCTCTTCAATGGTCTTGATGAAGATGAAACAGACTGCAGAGACCTACCTTGCCTCGGAAGTTAAAAATGCTGTTGTCACTGTCCCCGCTTATTTCAATGATTCCCAACGTCAGGCAACAAAAGATGCCGGTACCATTGCTGGACTCAATGTCATGCGTATTATCAATGAACCAACGGCTGCTGCCATTGCCTATGGTCTTGATAAAATGAGCAATGATAGAAAAGAGACGGCTAAGAACGTGTTAGTTTTTGATCTTGGTGGCGGGACATTTGATGTATCCTTGGTTAGAATTGGTAAACAGGCTTGTGAAGTGAAAGCAGTTAACGGAGACACCCATCTAGGTGGTCAGGATTTTGACAGTAGAATGGTTGATTACTTTGTGGCTGATTTTAAAAGGAAACATAACAAGGACATCAGTAAAGATCGCAGGGCTATTGGGAGGTTGCGATCTGCTTGTGAGAGAGCTAAAAGGATGCTGTCATCAGCTACCGAAACTAGTGTTGATGTAGATTGTTTGTATGAGGGTATTGATTTATATTCAACCATCTCCCGTGCCAAGTTCGAAAAGTTGAACTTGGATTTGTTTGAAAATTGTGTGAATCCTGTTAAGGAATGTTTGGAAGATGCCAAAATGAAAAAGGCTAATGTTGATGATGTTGTTCTAGTTGGTGGGTCAACTAGGATTCCAAAAGTTCAAGAAATGTTAAAAGATTTCTTTAATGGGAAGGAGCTCTGCCAAAGCATTAACCCGGATGAGGCTGTTGCATATGGTGCTGCAATTCAAGCTGCAATCTTGAGCGGTGTACGTAACAATAAAGATTTTACACTAGTAGATGTCATTCCTTTGTCTCTTGGAGTTAGAACTGAAAGTGGTGGTGGGATGAGCATTTTCATCCCAAGAAATTCTACCATTCCAGCAACAAGGTCAAAAATAATGCGTACTGCAAAGCACAATCAGACAAAGGTGATATGTGATGTATACGAAGGTGAAAGTCCCATCGCCTTAGAGAACAACCTGCTAGGTACGTTTGTTTTTTACAATATCCCTGCAGCACCGGCAGGTCACGAAAAATTTGATGTCTGCTTTGAAATCAACAATGATGGTATCCTTACTGTGTCAGCACAACATATAGGAACTGATAACAAAAAACAAATCAGTATTACAAATCACAGTGGTAAGTTGTTAACGCCAAGCTAGCATTACAGAGGTATGCTGAAAGTAAATGGGACATGGTGGAAGTTTGCTGGAACAAGTTTGGAGAGGAGGATGCTAAAAAGATGAAGGATGCAATTGAGAGGACAATCCACTGGCTCGACTGGAATTTCAGTCTCACTCGAGTTTCTGAATACAATGAAAAGTTGAATGAACTTAAGACAATTCTCGACCCTATAATTGGAGACATGCCTTGACAAAGGTGCTGCTACCATTATTAATTATTACCGTACCCCATTAAGCAGACTTGTCAAGTTTTAACATTATTCATCTATGTTAGAGTAATAACTATGATTATAATTCTATGCATTCTAGACACTTTAATTTGATACTCAATCAGTATGATTGCTCGAATTTAGGATGAAGTTATTCTTTCGTTAGTTTGTTTCATTGATTGTCACTTTTAATTTGTTTGATTGAATTTCATTTGTTTTGGATTGAAGAACATTAATGAGATAGGTAGTATCGTATCGACCTTGTTTACGTGTAACAAAAGCTTCGTTTTTTCAATTGTCTTGCTTCTAATGCCCTATACCTACGGTATTACTACCTCCGGTTCAAATTACTCGCAACTTTGGAGTATTATTTGTGAGATATAAAATATTTCAAAGTTGCAAGTACTTTGCACCGGAGGTCGTATAAGCTATTGCTATATATGAATCATAGTCAATTGAATGTTGAGCTTGTGTTAAAATAATGGAGTAATGTTTTAGTAGTAGTAATTTAGTTTAGGGGAAAAAAAGTTAATTGAACATCTGACTTCGGCAATTTATACCTATTTCTGAAGTTCATTAAATTGGACCTCTTCAGCTTAGATCTTGTCGTGTTAAGCGCCCCTTGAAGCTTTTATGTATGTAGACTAATAATATGGTTGCTACTTGCATGTGGTTCTATCCTAACGGATTTATGTGGTTAGTTATTGTAGTTAAAGTAAGTCGAATCAAGAAACATACTCCGTAAATACTCTTTTTTGAGAACGATTTCCATCAATATTGCTTAAATTAAAATTTATTTTAGGATACCTTTTTAACATCTTATGGTAACTTCAAACCTTCTTTACGGTAATTTTAATTTGTTTCAATGCTATCAATTTGTGACGAGGAAAAATTGTGAAACAAGTGATTAAAATCAATTACTCAGTACTGTATTTAAAATCAACTAAAACTTAGCAATGTTCTTTCATTCAAACACATATAAGTATATTACAAACTAAGTCAACAATAAATTCATAGAACAATCACTAACACACTTATAACAAACTATGTACTGAAAATTAATACACACACTAATTTTCACTAACAGTCTAACATACCCTGAATTAAAGACGCAATTTATTGTAACCTAGACATAAACAAAAGAAAATCAAGAGTAAATTCTTAATTTCATACTAATGTAAAGTACCGAATCATCAAGCCTATGAACTGCTCCTTCGAATCGAGCCTAGGAACTGCTCCTTCGAGTCAATGAAAGCCTCCGTAATGTCACGTGCTGACTAATCCCCCTAGTCTTATGCACGCTAGCCTACTAACTTCCCTCCCTCGGATGCTAGTCAAGGCTTAACCTCGAAATGTTTTTTAGGCAAGAGTGTGCAACGAAAGTTAAGGAATGTTGAGAACACAAGAGGGTATGAATTTTGAATGCTTTGATTGCTTGAGAAAGAGTGTTTACAAGTATTTTCTGAGATGCCTCCAAATGAAGGCCAAGTCCCCTATTTATAGTGTTCTAAGCATGGCCTAGAACCTTCACTAACCTCCTCAAATGGAGGGTTCTAGATCTAATCCTTTCTAGAGTATTCTATACATTTCTTTAGTACATTCCCTCTATGTACAAGGCTCTAGAATTATCTACACAACTCTAGAATTTACAGATGATTCAAGGATGTCCTAGGAGGTTCTAGAAGCTTCCGGATGCATCTCGAGTCTCCTTGAGTATTCTGGAACCTTCCGGACTTCTCCTTCAAAATCTAACACCACCATGATGTTCATTGGGCCTAAAAATGGTGGACCCCCAAATTTGGGCTCAATCGAACTTCATTTGGATCCCCAAATAGCCCATTATTGTGATACTGTCACTTGGGTGTTCACTAGGGTGACAGCACTTGAGCAATATAAAGCTCTATAGGGGGAGGGTGTCTCTGGCCTAGCCAGCGCGCACCAAGGGTATTCCCCCTAGCCACGATTGTTGCCTACCGTCCAATGACCCTAGTGAGGGGTGGAATGTGTGGGTCGTGACATGCTCCCCCACCCAAGTCTTGACGCCCTCGTCAAGATTCCGACTCGAACGCCTCGATCTTGTCCGCAAATTGCCACAAGTCTTCTTCTTTTTCCCACGAGGCCTCGCTGTCCGGGAGACCCTTCCAACGAACAAAGTATTCATTGTAGCTTGGCACACCTCGACGCCTTATGACTCTCTTTGCCTCGATGCTCTCGATGTCCCTTTCAACCGATGCCACCACGGTCGTAGGTGCCCGTTGTGATTTTCCCCTGGTCTGATCCTCCGGATCGGCATGGTAAGGCTTCAACATGCTAACATGGAACACCGGATGTATTTTCAGCTTGGGAGGTAGCTCAAGCTTATAGGAAAATTTCCCGACCTTCCTAATGATCGGGAATGACCCTTCATACTTCCGCACTAGCCCCTT
Organism: Chenopodium quinoa; assembly: GCF_001683475.1. Taxonomy (NCBI): domain Eukaryota; kingdom Viridiplantae; phylum Streptophyta; class Magnoliopsida; order Caryophyllales; family Amaranthaceae; genus Chenopodium; species Chenopodium quinoa. The sequence continues at coordinate 302,246 of NW_018744821.1, read as the reverse complement.
ATGCACCTTGCGGAAGACTTTGAATTGGTGCGGCAAGAGCTTCACCATGACTAGGTCACCTTCTTGAAACTCCAATGGGCGCCGGTTTTTGTTGGCCCACTTCTTCATCTTCTTAGCGGCCTTATTCAAGTAAGCCTTGGTGATGTCGAGCTGCTCGTGCCATCCCTTAGCTAATCTGTAGGCAGCGGGACTGCTACCCGTGTAGCTCGATACAACTGCTTGTGGAGTCAAGGGTTGTTGGCCCATGACTATCTCAAAGGGGCTTTGCTGGGTTGCCTCGGACCGCTGCAGATTAAAGGAGAATTGGGCAATGTCTATAAGCTTTGCCCAATCTCGCTGATTGGCACTCACAAAATGCCTCAAATAGAGCTCCAACAAAGCGTTCACTCGCTCTGTCTGCCCATCCGTCTGCGGGTGGAAGCTTGTGGAGAAATGTAGACCTGACCCTAGCAACTTGAAAAGCTCCGTCCAGAATTTGGCGGTGAACCTTGGATCACGGTCGCTGAAGATGCTCTTTGGCAAGCCCTAGTACTTGACCACATTCTTGAAGAATAACTTGGCGGCTTGCTCCCCTGTGCAATCCTTATATGCCGGTATAAAAGTCCCATACTTGGAAAAGCGATCAACTACCACCATGATAGAGCCAAACCCCTCTGACTTGGGTAAGGCAGATATGAAATCCATTGAGACGCTTTCCTATGGCCTCTCTGGTATAGGCAAGGGCTCCAAGAGTCCTGCTGGCACACGTAGCTCTACCTTGTCTTGTTGGCACACAAGACAAGTCTTCACATAGGCCTCTATATCGTCCCGCATGTGAGGCCAGTAGTATACCTCCTCCAAGAGTGCCATTGTCCGCTGTATCCCAGGGTGACCAGCCCACAATGAATCATGACACTCCTTCATGATGTCGCGCCTAAGGTTGTCCCACTTAGGCACATAGATGCGACGTCCGACGGTGTAGAGTATCCCATCCTCTATCTAGAAGCGTCGGGTCTTTCCCTCGTTAGCAAAGTCCATTAAACTCTTGGCCATAGAATCCTCTTTTAAACCGTCCTTTACTCGATCAAGGAGGGTGCTAGCTATGCTGCTCACGCTAGCAAAGATTGCCTTGCGGCTTAGAGCATCAGCAACTACATTCACCTTTCCTGGCTTGTACTCCATAGCGTAGTCAAAATCAGCCAGGAAGTCTTGCCATCGAGCTTGCTTGGGGCTAAGCTTCTTTTGATTTTGGAAGTAACTTGTTGCAACATTTTCGGTATAGATGGTGAACCGACTCCCAAGCAAATAATGTCTCCAGACACGCAAGCAATGAATGATAGTTGTCATCTCCTTATCATGCACTGGGTATCTCCTCTCAGTATCATTGAGCTTGCGTGATTCATAGGCCACTGGATGCCCCTCTTGCATGAGAACTCCTCCGATAGCAAAATCTGAGGCATTAGTGTGTAGCTCAAATGGCTTTGAGTAGTCGGGCAGTGCTAACACGGGCTCTTTGGTGACGGCATCCTTCAAGTCATCAAAGGCCTCTTGACATTTGTCGCTCCAACACCATTGTGCCTTCTTCTTTAACAGGTCAGTCAATGGTGCCGCCCATGCTGAGTAGCTCATGATGAACCGCCTGTAATAGTTGGCGAGCCCAAGGAAAGAACGTAGCTCCGACACGTTCTTGGGCTCCTCCCATTCCCTGATGGCTTGCATCTTGTCATGCTCCATCATTATCTTTCCGGCTTTAATATGGTGTCCGAGGAATGACACCTCCTCCTGTCCGAACGAGCACTTCTCTTGCTTCACATAAAGCTCGTTCTCTCGTAAGAACTGGAACACATGTCTCAAATGCTCCACATGATCTTGTATGTTGTCTCTATACACGACGATATCGTCGAGATAGACGACTACAAATTTATCAAGGAAAGGCCGAAAAATCTTATTCATTAAGGTGCAAAAAGTAGCAGGGGCGTTGGTGAGTCCAAAAGGCATCACCAAGAACTCATAAGAACCATACCTGGTCACGCATGCCGTCTTCGCCTCGTCCCCTTCGGCGATGCGCACCTGCCAATACCCCGATCGCAGGTCCAACTTGGAAAAGTACCGTGCTTTGCCGAGTCGATCGAACAAATCAGCGACTAACGGGATTGGATACTTGTTCTTGACAGTGATCTTGTTGAGAGCCCGATAGTCAATGCACATTCGCAAGCTGCCATCATGCTTGCGTTGAAATAGCACTGGTGCTCCAAATAGTGCCTTTGAGGGCCTATTGAACCCTGCTTCCAGCAGCTCTTTCAATTGCTTCCTCAATTCCTCGAGCTCTGGTGGGGCCATGCGGTATGGTGCCATGGCTGGAGGCTTGGTCCCTGGTTCCAGCTCAATCTCGTGATCCACCTCCCTTCTAGGAGGTAGTCTCTTCGGTAGCTCCGGAGGCATCACATCCTTATACTCTACAAGGACTCCGGAGATTTCTGATGGAACCTCATTCCCATGGGACTCTTCTTCCTCCACTAATGCAGCCAAGAAAGTCTCTTGTCCCTTTTTGATCCCCCTGGACACCTGGATTGCTGAGATTGTCTTGGCTTCAACTTCTTCTCGTGTGACAGGAACGGACCATGACCCTTGATCCCTTTTGATCATAATTGACCCGTCCGCTTCAAAAGAAAAGGGCCTTACTGTGTCGATGAACTCAAGTCCCAACACCAAAGAGAAGGATTTATGGTGCCACACCATTGTCCCAGACAAATAGGCACCTTGTGCGCCACACCAAGGATAGGAACGGGCGAGGTGTTGACTGTCTTGATCCTCACCGGTTCCTTGGTGTACTTGATTCCCAACTTCATTGCTTCCTTCTCCGTAATGAAGTTGTGTGAGGCACCACAGTCCACGAGTGCCTTAGAAGCTCTCCCATTTACTAATGTATCAACAAACATAAGTGAGCCCTTCGGGCGAGGTAGCGTGCTTACCTTGACCACTTTGGTGCTCTCCTTAGCTTTTGGTGTGGCCCGTACGCTACTAAAGAGGCGCAACGACCCCATTTGTGCATCGTCCTCCGATGATTCACCGCCCGAAGCTATGATGGCGCTGAGCTTCTGTCTCCTAGGGAAATCCCTTGCCCAGTGTGGCCCTCCGCACAAGTAACAACCCCTGTTGTTGGGCTTGTCAGATGATGAAGAAGACGACGATGATCCCTTTGCCTTGTCCTTTTTCACCGTTTTGTTGCTACTGGTGCTGCTTCAATCGGTGGGCTTGGCTCCCCCACCTTTTCCCTTGCTGCCGTTGCTGCGCCCTTCCTTCCTTGTGTCCTTGTAATCAACCAAGGACTCTGCAGCTGCGATGGCCTCAGCAAGTGTTTGAACGTTCCTCCTTTCTACCTCTTGTTGAGCCCATCGTTGCAACCCTCCAATGAAATATATAAGTTGTGTAGCCTCCGGCAAATCATCAACTTCGAGCACGAGGGTTGTAAATTGCTTGATGTACTCCTTGATGGTGCTGCTATGCTTGAGTTCACGCAGCTTCATCATGGAGACCTTGGCTGCGTCATGCGGGCGGAATTGCTTCTTGAAATCTTCCTTGAATTGGTCCCATGTTCGGATGGAACATGAACCACTCTTGATGTCTTGTTCACGCCTTCTCCACCACAGAATGGCATCATCTCCGAGATACATGGTGGCAGCATTAATCTTGGAAGCATCCTCCTCCAAGTGCACAGCCTCAAAGTATCGCTCCATGCTCCATAGGAAGTTGTCAATTTCCCGAGCATCCCTCTTTCCATGATACTTTGGAGGCTTGGGGATTTCCACCTTAGGACCGGCTTGAATGGTGGCGCCCCCTGTCACCGCAGCCCTTTTTAGCAACGTGAGTTCTTCCTTGAGGAGCTCATTCTCCTTCTTCAAAGCAAGGAGTTCTCCCGTGAACTCCTCACGCATTTTCGCCATCTCGCCCATCATCTTTTCAAAAGCCTGATCAGCGAATGATTGAGCATCAAGGGATACCTCCTCTAGACGATTGTCTAGTTCCCCTAATTGCCCTTTGAGCGTAATAACTTCATTCTCGACCTTGCCGACAGAATCCGTCATGTCGCAAGCAGCAACTTCGGCTTTGGCCGACCTCTCATCAACTTTATTCACTCGCTTCTCAAGCTTTTGGACACCTTGAATGAGAGCCTCAGGCGCATAGCCCTCGGTTGTTTGTGAAGCACTAGCGTCCTTGTCGTCCTTGCTCTTTGCCATTCTTCCTCCTTCGCTCACAACTTGCTAACAAAGCTCGACAGCACTATAGTCCTCCACGATCGTAGCTGCTCTGATACCACGTTGTCACGTGCTGACTAATCCCCCTAGTCTTATGCACGCTAGCCTACTAACTTCCCTCCCTCGGATGCTAGTCAAGGCTTAACCCCGAAATGCTTTTTAGGCAAGAGTGTGCAACGAAAGTTAAGGAATGTTGAGAACACAAGAGGGTATGAATTTTGAATGCTTTGATTGCTTGAGAAAGAGTGTTTACAAGTATTTTCTGAGATGCCTTCAAATGAAAGTCAAGTCCCCTATTTATAGTGTTCTAAGCATGGCCTAGAACCTTCACTAACCTCCTCAAATGGAGGGTTCTAGATCTAATCCTTTCTAGAGTATTCTATATATTTCTTTAGTACATTCCCTCTATGTACAAGGCTCTAGAATTATCTACACAACTCTAGAATTTACAGATGATTTAAGGATGTCCTAGGAGGTTCTAGAAGCTTCCGGATGCATCTCGAGTCTCCTTGAGTATTCTGGAACCTTCCGGACTTCTCCTTCAAAATCTAACACCACCATGATGTTCATTGGGCCGAAAAATGGTGGACCCCCAAATTTGGGTTCAATCGGACTTCATTTGGATCCCCAAATAGCCCATTATTGTGTTATTGTCACTTGGGTGTTCACTAGTGTGACAGCACTTGAGCAATATAAAGCTCTATAGGGGGAGGGTGTCTCTGGCCTAGCCAGCGCGCACCAAGGGCATTCCCCTTAGCCACGATTGTTGCCTACCGTCCAATGGCCCTAGTGAGGGGTGGAATGTGTGGGTCGTGACAGTAAGGACCTCAACCATGCTGGTTTCGTCGTCTCTGCAAGAAAGGGGTACTTCAAGAGATCAGTTGCCGAGGGCCTCTTAGACGCCTTAGCCAGACACTTTTCAATGAACTTCTTAACCATTTTGTCTTGCACAAAGTACAGAGCGGTCGGCTTAACACCCGACTTAATCTTTCCTAAAAGTTCATATTTTGATCTGAATTCGCTGTACAAAGGTTCCTCAGTCATCATCTGTAGCACGCACATTCCGAAAGCGTATATATCACTCTTCTCACTCTGCTCACCGTTCAAATCCTCTGCTGACATGTACGATAGTGTACCAGCAACATTATGAGTTTCGTCTTCATAAGGTACCGCGAAACCAAAATCTGCTAGCTTAATCTTGCCCGAGACCCCATCAATTAAGATGTTTTCACCCTTAACATCGCGGTGTATAATCATGGGAGTACGGCTGTGAAGATACTCTAACGCGCTTAGAATCTGCCTGCACCAACCCTTGATTGCACTCATTGCAGTAACACTACCAACAAGTTCATGTGACCTTCTGTAATTACTCAAACTCTTAGAAGAAGCAAGATCAGTAATCATGTTAATGAAATTACGATCTTTACTGATCCAAAAACAATAACACTTGATTATATTCTCGTGGTCTAACGTTTGCAACAATTCAGGTTCTCCACAACAATTTTCAACGCTTCCCTTTTTCTTTAAGTCTGCATTTGTCACCATAATCTTGTTCCAAGCAACTAGTACACCATTCAATGTATCCAATCCCTCGAAAACTACCTTCGAGTTCCCTTTTCCTATGACATTATTGTACCTTATGAATTGCCTTGACGGACTTCTCTCCTGAACTCTACGAGAATTGGCTTGTGAACTCGAACCCACTTCAATAATATCAGGATTATTTCCCAGTAAAATCGGACCTTTAGTTTTTACTATTCGTGAACTCGAAGCCATTAGTATTAACAGCAACAAAGAATTGAAGAACCCAAGAAAGATCTCTTACGATTAAATGTTGATGAAAGTAGTTTTGTAAAAACAGAACACTTGAAAGGATGATTGCTCTTTCAGAATTCTTGGAGCAAATGATTTAATAATGAAATGAAGAGATGATTTTGTAGGATAAACAGAGAATTCTGGAACAAATGATTTATAACGGATTGATAGCTATTTATAATAGTATTATATATTTATATGTATAATGGGGTTATTTGGAATCCAAACAGATTTATCTTGTTAGTTTGTGGCTGTAATAAAGTCGGTCATAAAAAACCTAAAATATCCTTTCTTGATTTTTTTTTTGTTTTTTATTTTTTTTATTTTTTGACAAGCCTTGATTATTTAATAACTTTTTAGTCAATTTCTAAATATCATGCAGGACATACACTTATAATTTATTAGTTTCATTGGCTTTCTATTTGTGTGATTTTATTATTATTGTTGATGTTATTTACGAGTGCTTACTAGTTATTTCTAAGTTAAGACTGTTATTTTTCATTACAATCTTGTTAACGAGCGCCATGGGGCGTTACTTTAATGATAAATTATATTGGTTGAAATTATATTAAGTTAGAAATTCATGACAAAATCACGCGTCGTTCGGTGTAATTAATGTAAATTTTACTCTAATATTTGCACTTTAATTCTCTTATCTAACGCCCCGGAGGCGCTCATTAACTTTTGCCTTTTCATTATAATGGAAACATAATCCTGTTATTGTTGTTTAATTTATTTTCATGAACTTTGTGGCATAATTGAAGGTCATAAATTCAGTTTGGCTATACATAATGGATGCTGAACATTCTGCCAAGAAATTAAATATTAGCAACTTTTTTAAAGAAAGTTGAAATAGGAAAAAAAATCAGCTGTCAAAAGTAAAATATGTGCAGTCTTTTCATAAGAGGCAGATGATGAATATTTGATTGAACTTGAAATCAATTTTAAGACTAGTAGTGTATGCAAATTTGATCCACTCTATATTCTATTTCGGTCTATCTTGGTTCTTGGCCATACTATGTACACATTTTTTAAGCAACTTTATGATTTTGAACTTGATTAATGACAACTTTTAGGGTCACACGACATTTCATACATTGCTTATTTCATTGTTTTGCAATGGCTTAGGCTGAGAGAGCGAGGGATAGCTCAAGTGGTTAGAGCTCTCCTCCCGGTCCCAGATGATCCTAGGATCGATTCTCATCACCCGAATATACTTCGTATGTTTTTTTTCCATGAAACAAATGTACGATGCAAGGTATCCACGCCTGTAGGAACCACAAACCGGATAAGAGGTTATCTTATCGTTATTTCAATCGTGAGGGTTTTAGTTTGGCTTACTACAGGTGCCATCACAATGATATCGGCGGAAATCGGCAGTTATCAATGTAAGATTTTTGTTTATCTTATTAATGAGGCCTCCTTTCTAAGGCAAATACTCCGTAAGGCTATGTTGGATAACAAATTAGAAGGGAAATGAAAGGGAGGGAAATAGGAGGAAGGGGAAGGAAGGGAAAGTGGAGGAAATGATGAGCTCCATTTTCCCTCCAAATCTCTCCAATTTTGAAGGGATGGTCTTTATTAAAGGAGGAGGAAAAATGGATCCCTCCCTCCCCATTCCCTTACCTCCCCCAACATATTATCCAAACAAGGAACTTTGTCTCCCTCCCTTTCCCTTCCCTTCCCTTCCTTCCATTTTTTGTTATCCAAACATAACCTAAATTATTCACAAAATAATAAACCCTCAAATTTGTCCTCCTTTCTCTCTGTTTCAATTTCTCGAAGCGCAATTTACGTCATCTGGTATTTCCATCCTCCAAAGAAACCGCTTTTGAGGTAAGATGTTGTTCCTTTATGTTCAATATCAATTTGGTAATCTAGGGTTTTACGATAATTTTATTAAATTTAATTTAATTGGGGTTTGGATTTTTTAATATCAATCTGACAATTTAGGGTTTTATGATTAATTTAATTTAGGGGAAATTCAAGTTCATCAGCCTGGATTGCGAAATCAATAATTTAAGGGGCAAATATGTCATTTCCTTACAAAGGGTGGGGGGCATTTTGGTCGCCACGGTCATTAATTGGGAAAACGTCTAAATGACATTGCAGACGTTCTTCATAGTCCAACTAACGCTTGACTAGGTTTTTTTTAACGTCCGTCTCTGAGCAAATTGTTGTAACGTTTCTGGATACTTTCCCAAATCTCTGAAAACCTAGGGCGACATTCTCACCGATTGTTGCTTCTGTGTCTAGAACTCTAACACTCTGTCGTCGGGAATCAATTGTAAGTGAAATTGAGGTTCTTGAGGGTTATGCGGTTGTCGGAATACACTCTGTCGTCAGGATCAATTGTAAGTGAAATTCTTGTTTATCTCTTGCTATGGCTTTATGTTTCTGGAAATTTGTTGTTAATTAGATAGCTTAGATTTTGCGAATTAAATAGCTTAGCTTTCGAGTCAAATATGTTAACTTGTTGTGTATCCATTTTGAATTTTTCCCATGGGTATTAGTGAACATCATCTGTGTTCTGGAACTTGTTGTGGAGCCTAATTTTGTTGTAAACCAGTCCAATAAACGTCAAAGAAATGTTATGAATTGGAATTTGAGTATGCAGCATTAGAATAATTTCCGGATTTTTTTTTATTTTTTTCCTTTTACGGTTATTTGTGCTCAAACTTTGCAATGTGTATTAATTCATTGGTTGATGTTCAAGGTAAGTTCCAAATGATGCAAGATAGCAAACACGTTTTCCAGGCAATGTTCAAGGTAAGTTCTAAATCACACCAAGATACTCTCTCGTTGTTTATCTTTCGTTTTATGATGGGTTGAAATCTACAAATAAAGGCTAAAGGTGAAGTTTTAAAGGAGTTTTTTAAGGCTAGGTCTAAGGTATTGTACAATGTGTGTTGTTCTCCAAGTTCAGGTAAATGTTATGCTGTTGTTATTGTTTCCATTTAACGTATCTTACCCCAATTTAACAGCCACCAAACTTGAATTGTCGAGTGGAGAGTTTTGCCAGAATCTGTCAATCCTTTGACTCACGTAGGAGACGGTGGGTTGCCGAAATGGGATTTGGAGGGCTGTTGTATTTATCTGGTGACATGCATCTTCCAAGGCAGTTGGGGTACTGGTTAGTGACCCGAATTCGGATCCGACTAGTAAGATGTTACTAACCCCGGATGGAAGGTGTTTAAGGTTGTCTAAAAATCAAGTTCATTAGATTGGCATCCCTAATGGACCAAAGATACTTCCCTCTCATGCAAAACATTAAAGAGTGCACAACGGGATAAGGTGAAAAAAATAATTGCAAAATACGGGGCAACACGAAATAATGGACAACCAGACGTCTTTGATAAAGTAGGAATTCCGGTCTACCCTGAGTTAATGGAGAGGCTTGAGTGTTACTGGGAAGAGAACGAGGAGGAAGAGTTCAAGACGCTCTTCTTATTGATTGCTTTAGAAATGTTGTTGTGTCCTACGTTGTCCACTAGATTGTCTTCTCACCTGGTACCTGCTTTGACATGTGCTATGGAAGCCGTTCAATATGATTGGTTCTTTCTGGTGCTATCCAAACTGCTTACTAGTGTCCGGTCCTTCGCTCATAGATTTTATTCTTATAAGCATGTTGGTGGATGTGGTGGATGCATTTTATTTGTCGTGGTACGTTCAGTGTAATATGTCTTTCTTTGTAGGTATTGGCAGTTGGTTTTAATGTGATTAAGAAATGGTTTATTTAGGGTCTATGACAGATTTATTACTTGGATCGGCTTGATAGGGAGGCTGTACAATGGGGTGTTTTCCCCAGGCTGAAGGTCTGGACCATGAAGGAGATATTGATTGCTATCAAGGAGGACAGATCACCCAATGGAGGTGATTATCACTAGTAGAAAAAATGCTATTTGTAACTGGTGAAATTGACTTTTTGTAACTGGCATTGTTCGTTGCGAATGCCACCGTTACAACTAGTAAAATTTATTCGTAACCAGCTAATATTAGTTACAAATAATGTACTATTTGTAACTGGCTTAAGCTAACGCCACTTACAAATAGGCTATTTTCCAAGATAGAAAGCATACTATTTGTAACTGGCGTTAAGTTATGCTGGTTACAAATAAAGTATTATTTGTAACTGGCATAGCCTAACGCCAGTTACAAATTGTGTTTTCATTATAAATAAAATAAAATGGTAGCAGTAGCAAATTCCTCTACTGCCACCCACCATACACTACATTTATATTTTTTTAATGTAAAGACCATTTATTGTTAATAAACTTTTATATAATACAATAACTATCAATCTAACCAATATAAGACCAACTTTAAGCGACATCTTGTAAATTATATTGAATTGATGTACCTGTAAATTACAAATATTTCTAGGAGACTATTTATAGAGAAAATCAGCCAAAAAGATAAATAAAAACAAATCAGAGTTCTGACGCAAATAAAACTTGATTAGCGCCGACCCTGCCAATTAGCGCTAGGCGCTAACGCTAGCGCCAGGCGCCAGGCTTAGCGTCAGGCGCTAATGTCTGGCGTTAGGCGCTAATCCCGTTTTTGACGCGTTTTCTAAAATCAGATAGAATTTAACCGTACATGACGATAAAATCGTATTTTCCTCAAAAACACTTTTTTATTCTGATTAAAACTCTAAAAAGTCAACAAAAATCAATTTATCAATGCTAATTAAATTAGGAATGAAAAGAACCTTCTAGAAGAATCTAGAAGACTAAAACCATTCCTAATTGCATTAGGAATGATAAATCCATACTAGGCCCTGTCCTAGATCATTGGGCCGCATATAAGGCTTAAACCAGACCCATTTTAGTAATTTGGCCATAACTTCCCCAATATTCATCGAAATTGGGCTTATAATATATCGTTGAAAAGCTCTTTTCAAGCCCTATCCAACTACACTACTATTGGACCCATATCATGGACCAACCAAACTGGATTGACTATTTTTATAAAATAGGTTTTCAAAAACAGAGAGAAGAGAAATAAAATTAAAACTATCCGCAACACTAGACTTTCCACATTTTCACTTCATTCGATTACGATTCGACGTGAAAGGTACTCATCACCGGGTTTGGTTTTGGGGAGACACAAATGGGTGTCTACACTAGGGTTTTGCTGTTGAATATATGGGGATTTGGGGGTTGAATTTGCTAGGTGTTTTGAATTTCGAATGGCAGCGTGAGTTAATATTGTATTTTTTTTGTATACTGAGTAGACATTTGCGTCACTCATTACAAAAAGAAGTGACACAATTTAGTTCACAAAGTTATTTGCGTCAGCTGTCAATAAATGAGTGACGCAAATAACAAAATTATATGCGTCGTTCCTACTTATATAAGCGACGCAAATACAAGTAGGCGAAAATATATCTAACTTTTGCTTCGCTTCAACGCTAATGTCCGACGCAAATAACTTAAACTGAAGCCAAAATATCTCATTTATGTCATTTATATCTACAAGTGACACAAATAAGGCGATGCAAATGAGCATTTTTCTACTAGTGAAATTATGCAATCTTATTAGCTAAATTAAGTTTTGTATATGGTTGCAACAATTATATATGGAATGCATGAAGTTTGATTTATGGTATACTTTGCTTAAGTGAGATGAATGAATTTTGAGTCTTTGTTGATATATGTTGGCTATATATAATTCATCAATTTAGAAGTGTGATTTAATTTTTCTTTATCGTTGATGTCTTAGCCGAAAACGTTAGGAAAGTAGATTATATTATGTTATTTGTTTTAAATTATTTTTTTTCCATTTCAAAAATACAAAAATAAAAATATATTTGATACCGTTGTCAAAATATATGTAATAACTTTTGATAATATACTTGTACGTATTAAACATATATTTGAGTACGTGTCCCTATTTCCAAAATATATGTTCTTTAGTAAGAAGTATAACTACTAAATCTGAAATAAATGTAATTACTTTTGCAAAAATGCTCGTAGTTATTAAAAATATATTTGAGTACGTGTCCCAATGGTCCATATACTTCATAGCTCTCAACATTCTACTAACTTACTAATCACAATGGTCAAGGGTACGATTCCTCCCAACCCCACAATGGTCAATTTGCTTTATTGAATGTATTTGACTTTGATTTGATTCAATTAGCTTTGTTTGAATATGTTTGACATTCATTTGATTATAAAACCTTTGTTTAAATGTGTTTGACTTTCATTTGGTTCAATTTGCTTTATTGAATGTATTTGACTTTGATTTGATTCAATTAGCTTTGTTAGAATGTGTTTGACTTTAATTTGACTCAATTACGTTTGTTTAGAATGTGTTTGACTTTCTTTTGACTTAATTAACTTTTATTAAATGCATGCATTTGACTTTTACTTTATTCTAAAATCATTGTTTGCATGTGTTTGACTTTTATTTGATTCAATTAGCTTTGTTGAGTGCAATTGACTTCCATTTTACTCAATTAGCTTTTGTTAAATGCATTTGACTTTCATTTGATTCAAATACGTTTGCTTAGAATGTCTTTGACTTTCTTTTGACTTAATTAGCTTTTGTTAAATGCATTTGACCTTTACTTTATTCAAAAAAAATTGTTTGAATGTGTTTGACTGTAATTTGATTCAATTAGCTTTGTTGCAATTGACTTCCTTTTTCCTCAATTAGCTTTTGTTAAATGCATTTGACTTTCATTTGATTCAAATACGTTTGTTTGGAATGTGTTTGACTTTCTTTTGACTTAATTAGCTTTTGTTAAATGCATTTGACTTTCACTTTATTCAAAATGCATTGTTTGAATGTGTTTGACTTTAATTTATTCAATTAGCTTTGTTAAGTGGAATTGACTTCCATTTTACTCAATTAGCTTTTGTTAAATGCATTTGACTTTCATTTGATTCAAATACGTCTGCTTAGAATGTGTTTGACTTGCTTTTGACTTAATTAGCTTTTATTAAATGCATTTGACTTTCAATTTATTCAAAAAGAATTGTTTGAATGTGTTTGACTTTAATTTGATTCAATTAGCTTTGTTGACTGCAATTGACTTCCATTTTCCTCAATTAGATTTTGTTATTAAATGCATTTGACTTTCATTTGATTCAAATACGCCTGTTTAGAATGTGTTTGACTTTCTTTTGACTGAATTAGCCTTTGTTAAATGCATTTGACTTTCATTTTATTTAAAATAATAATGAAATATAATACTAATTATTAATTTTTAATAATAATAATAAAAATAATAATGAAATCCTATTTTGAATAATAATAATTGATTCAATTACCTTGGTTGAGTGGTTGAGTTCAATTGACTTACATTTGATTCGACACACAATAATTATTTCGCTAACAAAACATAATTTAAATAAACATGCACTATGTGTGATTGGGTCTTTAAATGCCAACACGGCTATTCTACAATGTGTCATTGGACCTTTAAATGCCAACACAGCTATTGTACATTGGTGTCTTCAGTGAGCCTGGGCCTAGATTATCTCTTTGGGCTTCTTCCTTTGCTAAATTATCTCTTACCAAATGCCCACCATCTCAAAACAAAAATAAAAAAAAAATTCATTTTCAATTTCGTCATATCTACAATTACATTAAACTATAATATTAGAAAATAATAAAAATACCAAAAAAAAATATCAGATAAACATAGCACCTTACAAATTTCACTACAATAGATGTTGATTTATATATTACAATATTAATTTACATGTTGATTTATACAAATAAAGAAAGTAAATATACTTTGGAAAAATGCCTTATTCTTCCAAAATCAACCGAATTACAATATTAATCTACTATAATATTCAAAATCTATTTTACTGAAAGTCAAGCAATATTTGCATGTTGATATATACAAAATAAAGAAAGTAAATATACAAAGGGAATATGCCTCCTTCTTCCGTATTCTGCCATTTGTGGGGCAATTACATTGAAACAAATTTGCATGTAAAGTTTGACTAACGGAAGAATATGATTGATTGCATCCGTGAAATCCAACAAAGATAGGGCATGTGCCGTTGAAGTCCAACAAGGCAAGGGTTTGTACATGTGGATGCTTAGTCAAGGCAATTATATCCGGTCAGCTAATGAAATTGACAATTTCGTCCTCAACTAGCCAAGGTGAAATACCATATATACCCCTAGATTGACAAAGTTTGTCAATCATGAAGATAAACTTGGAATTTCCCATTTAATAATGGTAGCATTTCGTTAGGTTTTGGTGTTCTAACGACTTCTACAGTTTAGCTTCTGCACATAATTCCTCAAGATCTTCCCTATATTCTTCTTTTCCTCGTTTTAGCTTCACATTACTCCGAACTATTTCAATGCTTGTTCAATTAAAAGTAGCGCATTGTATAGGAATTTCCAATTTGACTTGTCTTATTTTTATTTGACTTGTCTTATTTAAACATTGTACAATATATATAATCAGTTTGTTCAGTTCAACTAAGTAGAAATGAATTATATTAATTAATCAAAGGCAATAATCTTGTTTAAAAATCTAGGTAGTACTACAATCTATATCACAGTTAACTAACTAACCAACAATGTTCTTTTATTCAAATCAAACTAACACTTAGATCCAATTACATACGAGAAAGCTGAATCAAACCCCCACCCTCCTACTCACACCATGTACTAAATCATACACTTTATTATTCAAACATTAACTACTATCACTACTTCCTAACACACCTTGAATTAAAGGCTTATTTGTACTAAAGAAAATCCAAGAAAAGTCTTAACTTCATACTAAAGAATTGAATGGAATCGAATCGAATCGAGCCTATGGTCGTCTGCTCTTGCGAGTTAATGACAGCTTCCTTAAGGACCCCAACCGGCTTGAACTTAGCCTGTTGTCTTGGCTTCGCTCACCGCCCTCATCAGTAGTTGAAATTGGAAAACAAGTTTCAAACAATTATATGGTTTGGTTTGGATTCGCGTTTGAATCGAGATAATTGATTCGCTTAATTTTGTATGGCTTATTTATTGAATTTAAGTATAAAGGGATGATTTTGTAGAATAAACAAGAGTCTTGGAACATGACTTATAAAGGATTGCTATTTATACTTGTAAATGGTTTATAAGTAATCCAAATAGATTTATTTTGTGCGACTACTTCAGCAGACGAGTCCAATTCTCCTTGAATGTTCTCCACGATATCAGGAATTGTATCAACTCCAAGTAAGAACTCAGAATATATTTTTCTATGTTTCTAACCATATCAATGCCATCTATAAGACTATAATAATCCCTGAATATGTTAGCACACTTAACATCAAGGTGACAAACAGGCTGATCACTAGTAATAATATAATGTAACGCGCTTAGAATCTGTCTACACCAATTCTTGATCGCCGTATTTCCTACAAGATCATCTATGTGTTTCTTGCTACACTCTGTCAGATTTCCAGAAGAACAATACTCAACAATAATGTTCACGACTTAATGGCAATCATCAATCCGATAATGGTAGCATTTGGTTATATTTTCGTGGTCTAACGACTTCAATAGTTCAGCTTCTGAACATAATTCCTCAAGATTTTCCCTAGACTCTTCTTTTCCTGGTCACCTGATTACTTTATTTTAATGTTTGTTCAATTATAAAAGTTGCGCATTGTATAGGAATTTCCAATGTCATCAGTTTGTTCAAATATATAGAGATTGAATTAATTTAACTAACCAAAGGCAATAATCTTGTTTAAAAATTATGTACTACTACAACCAATATTTTAGGTAACTAACTCAACAAAATGTTCTTTTATTCAAATCAAACTAACAAAATCAAATAACACACGAGAAAGCTGAATTAACATACCCCCACCCCTCCAATACGCACCATGTATGACTAAAATCTCATCAACACTTCTCGATCCTTGCTATTGCCTAGGACGGTGTCATCATGAAATTGCTATTACTGCACCTAATAGAGATACCAAATGGACTAATAATCACCGACTCCATATTGCGGTTCACCGTTAACAGAGCAATAGCAATCAAAATACTTATGAGTAACGTAAAAATGATCAATGTGAAAAACAACAGTGAGTTTCGCCCAAATATACGCCAGCTTGCGTTCTTTCGAGATCCATGACTTGCCGGTTTGTTTGCTCGACCAGCCACGCCACCCTGCATTGTGATTGAAACAGAGAGAACCACAACGATTTTTGTTGATGAAACTAGTTTTGTAGGAAAAATCAAAGGGATGCTGAAGACTTGAGTTGACAGATCTCTTAAGATTCTTGACAGAACTTCTTTAAACCCGCTTTACTAACTGTCGAACCCTTCATATACTCTCTTCGAGGTTTCGATTCCGACCACTTTAATGAACCTTATGAACTGCCCTATTGAATCTTTCTCCAATTTGTCTGGATTGTTTGCGATTACCTCAATCTCACTGTCGTTTTTGTGAACTCGAAGCCATTATTGATCAACAAAGAAACAACCACAAATAGATTTTTGTTTTATTTTTGATGATGGAACTAGTTGTGTAGAAAAACAACAGAGAATTTGTAAGATTTGTGTTTGTATTGATGGAAATTGTTTAGTAGAATGCTCTCGAGATGAAGAGAAAAACCAAAGCTGGGAAATTGTTGATAAATGAAATATGAACAGTAGATTGATATTTATAGAGGTAATTATTATAGGTTTAGTTGTAATCTAAGAAACGTATTTATATTCTTGGGTCGGTTAGTTATTGGTGTTAGGAGTAATTCAAAAATTAGTTGCCTGACCGTTATTAAAGTCGGTTATCAAGAATAATACCCTTTTCTTGATTTTTATTTTAGATGTTTTCTTTAATTAATTTATTGAACTTTTAATTATGGGTAATTTTTTTTTATTTTTTTTTTGTATAATATGACTAGATTGTCATCCTTATCTATATAAATATTTGCAACTTAAAGTGGTTAAGTACTTAATTAAGCTTTAGGAGAAGTCGGTTATGATATTTGTGTTACTAAATTTTAATTGTTACTCCGTATTATGCTAACATTATATATATTGCATTAATTAGTCTATTTTGTGTTCTAGTTTCAATTAGTTCACTTCATTTCCATTTATTTCAGAAAATGTAGGTTCAAATTTCCATTGAGAAATGTAGATTTATAAAGATGGGATAAAATAAGTGATGAGAAAATAGATTTAATTAATAAAATTATGAAAGTTTGGTTTGGATACACGTTTAGATCAAGTTAAGTATTTTTTTTCTAACACGTATGGGTCATCTAATGCTAATTGACTTGTTTTGGTAAATTAATCAATCTCAATTATACTTATCTACAGCACAGTGTAGTGTAGGTCAACTTTATCATTTGAATTGGATTGGTTTTACAAATTCTAATTATGACTATTAGAGAATCACCACTATGCCTTGAAGTTAATTTTGTTAACCCTAAGTCATTCATTCAAATGTACTTTGTATATACTAATTGGGCTCATATCATGGATCAAATTAAAGTTAAATTTGAATTAATCCGACTTAATCTCTTTGTTTTCTTTAGAATCCGAATAAAATAAATTTTGGCCTTATCAAATTTTTTAAAAACAATGAAAATCCTACAGCTTTTATCAAAAAGTCTTGGGAAAAAAATCCATATTGAAATTTTCTTGTCAAAAATAAAATAAAATAAAAAAATCCGTATTGAATTCTTAATACAAGGCCTGTATATTGGCCCAAAAACATAGCTAAAGAAACTTAATTACAACAATAAAAAGTCTTAGGCAAAAAACATAGCAAAAGAAACTTAATTACAACAATAAAAAGTATTGGGCAAAAACATTGCAAAAGAATAGGAATTTTGACTTTTAGTACCATAAAAATACCCTACTTTGATTTTTGGTACCAATCTAAAATTTTATTTATTTTACTACCCCAAAAGTCCAAAATATAGATTTTTGTACCACTTGATGTAAATATGTGTAGGGAATAATTTCAAGCTTTAATCCTACTAGCTTGAACTCCACTGTGATCATACACTAAGGGTCTGTTCTGTTCCGTTGAAATTCAGTTCAGTTCAGCTCAGTTCAGTTCAGCTCAGTTCAGTTCAGTTCAGTTCAGTTCAGTTCATTTTAATTCAGTTCAGTTCAGTTCAGTTCAGCTCAACTCTTAATTTATGTCTAATGATATTGCTAATGATATAACGCCAAATTTCATTCTTTTAAGCTCTTATTACAACGACAACAACAACAAAAATAATAATAATAATAATAATAATAATAATAATAATAATAATAATAATAATAATAATAATAATATTAACAATAATAATAATAATAAAAATAATAATTGAAATAATAATAATACTAATAATAATAATCAATAAATAATAATAATAATCATCAATAAATAATAATAATAATAACAACAACAACAATAATAATAATAATAATAATAATAATAATAATAATAATAATAATAATCAATAAATAATAATAATAATTATCAATAATTAATAATAATAATAATAATAACAATAATAATATTGATACAATTCATTGTTCAAATGGTTCTATTTTTTTGAAACATATTTCTAATGTTAATCTCATTGAGAAAATTAGAGTACTACACAACTTAAACTAATTTTAGCTAATTTCAGCTTTTCTTGTTGTTTTTTTATTTTTATTTTTTTTTATTTTTTTTATATATATAATATTTTATTTAAAATTTGTTTTAATGGGTTAGATACATGTAAGTGTTTTGTGTTCTTTTGTCCTAATACTATTTTATTTTTAAATTAAATAGTATATGTGTTTAAAATGTTTAGCGGTTTCAAGTTTTTAATATATTTTCCATACATTTTATAATATATTTTCCATACATTTTATAATTATAATTATATAGTATATTTTTCGTAAATATTTTAATATGTACATTTGTATATACACATATGTATAGTAATAAATATCAATAAATAATCAAAGATCACTAATCCGTAGTTAAAAATCACTAATTAATAAGTTTAGTTCAGTTCAGTTCAGTTCAATTCAGTTCAGCTCGGTTCAGTTCAGTTCAGTTCAGTTTAGTTCAGTTCAGTTCAGTTCAGTTCAGTTCAGCTCGGTTCAGTTCAGTTCAGTTCAGTTCAATTCAATTCAGTTCAGCTGAGTTCAGTCAATCGGAACAGGCCCTAAAGTACGGTGGCGTCCAAAAGGGAAGAAGATAGAGCAAAAGAGCCGCCAACAAGTTTTTTTAGGAACTTGTAAACCGTTCACGAGGTGAAGGTTACATCCCTTAACGATCCAAGAGATCGTCAACTCCATAAGGTCTAGAACCAAATAAGGGTTCGGGGATGATGGTACAAATCCAACCTAAAAGAGATTCAACCTGCCCTAATAATAGGCCTCTACTTTATTCTAATCGTATTCACGTGCGCTTTTTGATTAACATGCAATCAATAGGATTAACCCTAAACCTATTTAATCTATGTTGGTTGAATATAATGCACAAACAAACTATTATTGGCGATCACTTGAATTATAATCATAATTCACCCTAACAAGATTATTAAATATCTTATTAAGCGTGATTACAAGTACAAATTCCCTTTAAACATGCATAAAAGGAAGCAACATAATAATCATAATAAATATCATGAAAAATAATTATAATAATCATAACAATAATCATCATAATAATAATAATCATCAAAATAATAATAATAATAATAATAATAATAATAATATATATTCATAATCATCATAAATTATAACAATTATAATCATAACCATGTTCATGTTAATATTAAAGCATAATAATAATAGCAAGATCCTAGGCATGATACTAACAAGATTAATAACAAACCCTAACATGTCACTAAGCAATAAAAATCAAATCTTTAACCCTAACATGATACTAACAATCACAAAT
The DNA here is from genome assembly GCF_001683475.1 of Chenopodium quinoa. NCBI lineage: Eukaryota > Viridiplantae > Streptophyta > Magnoliopsida > Caryophyllales > Amaranthaceae > Chenopodium > Chenopodium quinoa. Next base: position 282,323 of record NW_018744821.1, on the reverse strand, counting down.
ATTAGGAAGAACATAGGAAGCATCATAACAATCATATTTAATATTAAAGCTACCCTAGACATGATACTAGGAATCATAATAACAATCTAAACATGATTTCTACATCATAATATCAATTAATCAATTAAAGTACTTACTTTGATGCCACGTACCTCTTTCTAATAACAAAATACACACGTTAGTAACTTCAAGGAAATTAATAATCAAAGCAATTAAATCAAATAATTGAAAGAGAGATTTGGGACCAAACCCTCAGAAATTAAACCTTTCACGTCTAGGGCGAAAGCAACTTCGAATATGGTTAGGTGTTTCTAAATCTTGTGAATGCGGAATTTTGTATGTAAAAACAAAGTTTAAAGAAAGAAAGAAAGAGATGAATGATTAATAGAATGCTAATTAAAACTGATTGTAGATGAGAACTCGTGAATGATGAGAATAGGTGTAGATTGGGTGAATTAAAACGGAGTTTTTAATACGATATTTATAGAGAAAATTAGCCAAAAAGATAAAATAAACAAAACAGAGTCTAACGTACAAAAAACAGAGCTCGCGCAAACCCTGGCTAACTGGCGCTAGACACCAACACTGGCGCCAGGCGCCAAAGCCTGGTGTCAGGCGCCAAGCCTGGTTTTAACGCGTTTTCGAAAATCAGATAAATTTGTCGTACTGGAGGATAAAATCATATAATTTCCTAGAAAATGCTATTTGATTTTAATTAAAACTCTGAAAAGTCAAAAGTCAATTTATCAATGCTAATTAAATTAGGAATGATAAATCATATTAGGCCCTCCCCAAGATCATTGGGTCGCATATAAGGCTCAAACCGGGCCCAATTTAGTAAATTGGCCATAACTTCCTCAATATTCATCGGAATTGGGCTTATAATATATCGTTGGAAAGCTCTTGTCAAACCCCATCCAACTACACTACTATTGGACCCATATCATGGACCAACCAAACTGGATTGACTGTTTTCTTAAAATAAGTTTTGAAAAACAGAGAGAAGAGAAAAGAAATTACAAACAATCCGCAACACTAGACTTTCCACACTTTCACTTCATTCGATTATGATTCGACGTGAAAGATACTCGTCACTGGGTTTGGTTTTGGGGAGACACAAATAGGTGTCTACAATATGTAAAATGGCATTTAAGTGATTTTTCATGCCAACTTCGAGCTCAAATTTGATCCTTAAGAAATCAAGTGACCCACAAAACCTTAAATGGACAATTTTTATAGCTAAAGCAATTAACGATACACAAACCAATGTATTTTTAAACATAGACGGATCCAAGGGGGGGCCTACCCGGGCCTTGGACCCCCCAATGCCCAGATTTTGGCATTATATAAATAAAAAACCTTGTACAAATATTCGAGTTTTATAGTAGGCTTGGTTGGTTTGTTACTTGTTCCATAGATTTGGAAGGTCAAGGGTTCAATTCCTCTTGTTTGCACAATTTTTTATTTTTAGTGTGGGTTTCTTAAACTCATATCTCTTTATAGCTTTATTATTTAAAATGCTTTATAAATTCAGTCCGGGCTCTTAATTTTTTTTGGATCCGTCCTTGTTTTTAAATACGCAAAACGAGACATTTATTTTGTTTTTCTATCAATTCAAGCTCAATTTAAGCCCTTTAGACCTAAAATGACCCCCAATATCTTACAGAATTATTTTTAGGCACGCAAATCAAGATACAACTAATTGGTACAAAAATCTGTAGTTAATAATTTTTGGTGGTAGTAAAAATAAAAATAAAATTTTAAATAGGTATCGAAAATCAAAATAGGATATTTTGGTGGTACCAAAAATCAATATAACCCAAAAGAAACTTTAATTAAAATTAAAAATTCATAACTCCTTTTGATCTAATCCATGTGCAATAAACAAAAACATTTTCCAAATTTAGCCTACCAATATTGCTCTTCCATAAACTAAACCATTTACTACCTCCGTTACATATTATTTGCAACGATTTGACATAAAATAGAGAAGAAAAATGTCTAATCGTTGTAAATAATATGAAACAGAGGTAATATTTAATTTGTTCTTGTGTTTTTTAAAATGCGTTAACCTAACTCAGAACGCAAAACAAACCCTATGGACAGTAACTATTGCAAATAAAGCAATATATCGTCAAATTTGTTGATCCAAGCTATGTTAATAGTTAACGCATTAAGAACATAAATAAATCAATAAATAAGTAAAAATTTAAAATAAATAAATAAACAAATAAATAAATAAGTAAAAATTAAAAATATAAATAAATAAGTAAAAACTAAAAAATGGTATTGCTATTGTCTAAAACTAGTTTTGTACGTACTCTGTATCTTTGTCCTATTAATTTAACAATGATAACACTATCCACTATTTGTCCATTGAAAAAACTACTCTATATAAAGTCAGCTTCTAATAAACCATTATTGATCGACAAACAAAAAACCACATAATGATATCTTGTGATTTTTTAAGATGGTACTAGTTTTCTAGAAAAAAACATAGAATTTGTAAGATTTGTGTTTGTGTTGACGGAAGTTGTTTAGTAGAATGCTCTTAAGATGAAGAGAAAAACCAAATAGTTGGGAAATTGTTGATAAATGATTTATGAGATATTTATAGCGGTAATTATACGTTGTTAGTTTAATCCAACAAGCGTATTATGTTCTTGGGTCAGATAGTTATTGGTTGTTAGGTGTAATCCAATAAATAAATAAATAAATAAATATATATAAGTTAGTTGGTTACCGTTATTTAAGTCAATTATCAAGAAATAGAAATACCCTTTTCTTGATCTTGTCCAAAAAAAAAACAAAAAAACAAAAAAACAAAAAAAAAAACAAAAAAACTTTTCTTGATTTTTATGTTAAAAGTTTTCTTTTTTTAATTTAATATCTAAAAAAAAAAATTATAATTGCCTAAATTTTCATACTAATATTTGCAACTAAATAAAGGGTAGTTAAGCAACTTAAGCTTTACAAGAAGTCGGGTACGATTGTTTTCAAATAAATGAATAAATAGTCGAGTTTGAATGTATGACATTTGCCTAACAAATATTTTAATTGCTATTGCTAACATTATATCTAATTGCATTAATTAGTCTTTTTTTTATAAATTTTTTTGTTTCTGTATCATTTTGTTCAATCGATATCTGATAGAAGTGATGTAGATTTGAAGTATTGGAGTCGGATAATGAAAAAGAATGGTGTTAAGACGCAAATTTATAAGCTTGATTTTGAAAGTAAATTATGGGGAAAATCGAGTTCAAAGAGGTCTTTTTATGCCACTGCAACTCTATCTGCAAGTATTTTAATAAAAAAATACATAGAATTAAGTTCAAAAGAGCAATTAAATTTTTTTTTTTTTTAAAAAAAAAAAAAAACAAAAAAAAAAAACAGATTGAACAAATCACTTATTTCAACTTCTCGTATAAGTCTACTTGAATTGTCTACATTTCAAGTTGACATGACATGACTAATTTTTATTGTCACATAATCTTTTGATTAAAGAAGACAGATTGAACAAATTAAATACTAGATAACGGAATACTAACTTTATGACAATTTTATAGCTCAATAATGTTCATCAATTAACAAAAGAAAGAGTTATAGTCCAGGTAAATTACCCACAACAATTGAGTAACCATACTAATAGACACGCTAAATTTTACATACTAACATACCTAAAATTAATGACTGAATTTGTACTCTGACACGCAAGAATGCTAAGGAAGAATCTAATTTTGTGCTAAAGAAACAAAAAACATAGACTAGAGTTTGTAAAAACAATGGAATGGCAGAACCTCTAAGCAACTAATTCTTGATCTTACGCGTCTTGGTTGTGTCGGATTCTGCTCAAAGGTGATAGTCTCAACATACTTGCCTGATCTTTCTGACTCGATAACTCGTGTATAGCATTGGAAGGTTATTTATCATCATCACTCATACTCATACGAAACTGTTCTTCCTCTGAGCTTGATTGTTGTTTCGTCTCCTCTTCCTCACAATTACTATTGCTGTTCCCTTCCTCATCTTGACGATGCTGCTCCTGGTTCATGTCTTCATTGTAACGTCTTCTGACCTTGGGCGGCCATGTAGCTTCTTCCCCTTCCACACGCGATGTCTTATGTGTACTTCGAGTATCAGCAGAACATTCCTCGACAAAAGGAAACCAAGGATCCTCAGAGAATGATTCGTTCTTGTCATCATCATTAAATTCAGCTATGATCTCCTCCATAATCTTAGCAACCTGTTCTGTATCTTCGTCTGACAATCCAAATTCTGTAGCAAGACCCCCTACTATTGAAGAAACTGCATCAGTTTTGATTGAGAACAGAAAATCCTTGTTCTGAATTTTAGGATCATCTGTAACATTAATCGACAAGGTCATGGATATCGAATCATTGTTCTGCATTTTCCCCTGTAACGTAAATTTCTTAATCGCAGTACTAAATTCTTTCACCAGTAACTTCGATTTCCTGTCTTCTGTAGTCACTGCAGCAGCCGGCTGTAGCAATTTAGGCACCTGACTTCGCGAACTCATCACGAACTTTCTCTGACTCGGTCTTCTCAAACTTGCCGCTGTCAATGTAATCAGAATACTGCAACTTCCTGCTGCCAATGTTCTAGCAACAGTCGGTGCAAGAAACGGGTCACTCGATTGATCAGTTGACGCGGCTCTACTTCTTGGAGAAGAATCCAGACACCTGTAAATGAAATCCTTAAGCAGTGGGTCTGTCACAGTAGAAAGAAACTAAGGAAAGAATTGGGATGACTCTGGTTGATTTCTGTGATGAGAGGATAATGATTTTTGATGAAAAAAATCAGAATATTTGGAAATGGTTTATAAATGTATTTGGTATATTGCTATTTATAGGTCTATCTAGGATTATTGGGATAATGATTTATGTTTGGTCGTTACTTATAACTTCATTGGTCGTTATGGTAGGTAGTTAAGTTGGTTATCAAGATCAAGAAACATAGAATGACCTTTCTTGATCTCTATCTGAAAAAAAGGGAAAAAGAATCTTTTAATATGCCAAAGAAAGATTTAATTTTATTTATGAGATTATGAATTTGTTTAAGAAAAGTGAATTGAAGAAATATATATTGATTAAAAACTATTAGTATTGATAAATAAAATTATACGCCCCTAATTCACATTCAATTTACACTGCATTAACATGATTTTATTACGAGTAAAATGCTTAAAAAGAAGACAGAACAATTTACGATTCTTGATGAAGATAAATTTATTCCTTAAATTGATTACTATCATCTTATTAGTCTTTGACAATATTCGCTCAATCACTTAACTTTAGCATGATACTACTGTGCTTCCTAGAATAGTGTAACGAATAATTGTAAATGTTTTCCGTGCCTTCTCATTGCAATTACCAGTGAATATATACAATTACAATGCTACAATTTAGCCACTAATTATGTTACAATTTAGGTAAAGGCTATATACAAAACTATCCTAAGCTATAAGTTAGGAAGCAGAATATTTACAATAATCAAAGATATATTATCACGAATATATCTTAACACACCCCCGTAGTCAAAGTGGGAGGAGCACGGACGCTTAGACTATCTCTGAAATCTTCAAATAGAACACGTGGTAGTCCCTTTGTAAAGATGTCCGCAATCTGGTGTCTAGATGGAACATGGAGAAGCCGAACTTTACCCCTAGCCACCTTTTCACGAACAAAAAGTATGTCCATCTCAATATGTTTGGTACGCTGATGATGTACCGGATTACTAGAGAGGTATATAGCACTTACATTGTCACAATATACCAACGTTGCCTTTTTAATCGGACAATGTAGCTCTAGCAATAAATTCTGAATCTAACAAGACTCGGAAACAACATTAGCAACACCCCTATACTCTGCCTCTTCACTAGATCGACTTGGAAAGAGTAGGTTGTCGTTTGGACGACCAAGAAATCAAATTATCACCCAAAAATATACAATAATAAGAAGTAGATCGTCTCGTGTCGGGACATCCACCCTAATCAGCATCTGTATAAGATATGAGTGAAGAAAAAGATGAAGGATAAAGATGTAAACCATGCTCAAGAGTACCTTGCATGTACCGAATTATCCGCTTAAAAGAAGACATATGACTATCCTTCGGATCATGCATGTGTAAGCAAACCTGTTGGACCGCATATGAGATATCCAGTCGCGTAAAAGTGAGGTATTGTAGAGCCCCAGCAAGGCTACGGTAAAATGTGGGGTCCGAATAGGGGAAGCCGGAAGAACTATCCTTCGGTTTCACCTCAACGGGTATGGCCGAGGACTTACATGAAGACATACTAGCCCGTTCGATGATCTCCTCTACATATTTGCGTTGCGACAAAAATAACCCACCCTTATGTCTTGTCACCGCTATGCCAAGAAAATAATTAAGAGGACCCAAGTCTTTCATAGCAAACTCTGAGCTAAGAAGAGACATGATAGAACAGCGCGCAGAGCATGAGAAGAAGCTATAAGAATTATGTCATCAACATATAATAACAAATAAGCCGTATGCAACCCCTGACGATAAATAAATAAAGAGGTGTCACTTTTGCTATTAGTGAAACCAATAGAAGCAACAAAATCTGCAAACCTCGTGTACCAAGCCCGGGGTGTCTGCTTAAGACCATATAAAGACTTCCGCAATAAACAAACATAATCAGGATGTGTCTTATCACGGAAACCAAGCGGTTGATGCATATATACCGTCTTCTTAAGCTCACCATGCATGTAAGCAAGCATTCTTGACATCAAGCTGATGTATAGGCCAAGCTTTTGGCAAAGCCAGGCTAAGAACAGTACGAATGGTAGCCGGTTTCACCACCGGACTAAAAGTCTCCCCACAATCAATGCCAACCTGCTGTGTTTTGCCATCACCTACAAGACGGGCTTTATGCCGCTCAAAATCACCGTTAGATTTCACCTTATGAGTAAAAATCCACATAGAACGAATGACATTAACATTAGGTGGACGGGGCACCAACTCCCATGTCTTATTTTTAATAAGAGCATTAAATTCATCATCCATGGCCATTTTCCAATTCGGGTCACGAAGAGCATAAATGGGGTTACGAGGTAAAGGGGATTTTCTAACCTTAATCATCATAGCACTGAAATTTTTATTTTTCGGATTGGGCTTGACTATACCCTTTCGACTCCGTGTGACAATAGTAGAAGGAGGGGGCTTAGGATGAGAAAGAAGAGGAATTAGAGTTGTAGAGGGGACTGGGCTAGAGGCAGCATTTGGACCGGCTGGTTGGGTAGGTGTAACACCCCCAAATCTCCCTCTACGGAAATACTAGTATAATACGTATAATTATACCGTAGAGATAGGAATTGGGCGTATTACCGCCGCGTGATTACGCAAGGCTACTCAAACTACTTAACTCAACAACAAAACATGCAGCGGAAATTCAACTTTCTTTTATTAATACTTATAAAAATAGTAACATTGTTATGAGTACTCAAAAATAAAGACAAGACCAACATTCCTAAACTAGGTGAAGCAAATCCCTGGACTCCAATATGCTCTTTCATGACTCCACCTGAAAATAGTTAAAACTGCTTACCATTACGGTAAACAGGGCGAACCAAAACAAATAAGAAGTACGAATTAGCAAAATATGCTAAGTACGATAAGTGCAAGATAATGTAAACTCAATTTATTTGCAGACATGCTTTTAAACCAATTCCAATAATTAATCCAATAAATTCAAAACTCATGATTCAAAACAGATTCTCAATATTCCAATATCGATAATCAATAAAACCAATACCAATTATTTTAAAAATCAATTCCTCATATTAAAACCAATTGAACCAATTAAACCAATTCCTCTCCTAAGTGTGCACACCCCCCAAGCTAGTCTCCTTAAATTACAAGGCTATTCTTGAGGAAAGACCCGGTCATACAAAGTCCAAGGCCTTATCAATAAACCAAATCCGCATAGTGGGATTACTAACATGCTTAAAAAGCAATAATAATAATTCAATGGTTCAATAAATCCTTTTACTATCCAATAGTTCCAATGAAATTCAAAATCCTTTTTAATTAATTCCACAAGCTTTCAAAATCAAACCTCGTAAATAAATACTTGAGAATAAAATCTCATATTAATAACTTTTCAAAATCAAAAACTCTTCCTTGAAAAACCTTTATTTAATTCAACAAACCTTTTAAAATCAATTCCTTTATTTAAACACGATAAGTAATCCAAACCATTCAAAACATAATTTAATAATCAATCATTCAAAATGCTTTTATTAAAATCAGTACCTCCAAACATAATTTATTTAAAAATCATAATTCAAATCAATTTAATTCAATCACCAATCAAATCATGTAAAACTTGTTATTCAAACCAATCACTTTCAAAGATATCTGGCCATCTAAACGTACCTTGATCCACTACTAAAATTCGGCCGAATTGCCACCGTTTTTCTACGACCGTCATGAAAACGGTCGCAAAAAATGATATTTGCGACCGTTTTAAAAGCGGCCGCAAATTTGCAACCGTTTTTTAAGCAGTCGCAAATTTGCGACTGTTTTTAGGTTATAAAACGGTCGCAAAGGTACTTAAATATATTTTTAAAATAAAATGCATGTGAAATTTTATTTAAAATTAAATTAATTCTGTTACGACCGGCCATACCGGTCGCAAAATGTGTTACTTACGACCGTTTGCAAAACGGTCGCAAAATTACGACCGTCATACCAGTCGCAAAATGTGTTAATTGCGACCGTTTGAGAAACGGTCGCAAAATTATGACCGTCTTACCGGTCGCAAAAGTGCTATTTAATTTTTTTAAAAATAGGGGTATAAAAGGATATATCCACCAAAACCCTAGTATTAGAAGAATAGAAGCAGTCGTTCTCCTGCATCTACTCTCTACCCCCTCTCTCTCTTTTTCTCACACCTTTCTTCTTTCTCTTTCTTCTCTTTCCTCTTTCCACCTCCCAGTGAAGTAGTGAACGACCCCTCTCGCGTCTGCTCTCTTCACCAAGCCAAAATAGAGCAGCCACCGTTAAAAGAAACGCACGAAGTTTGGTGTTTATGGTCAAATTCGACCTTAAAAAATCCAGATCTGGAGTTTTCTTGGCCGAATTTGACCATATTAACCTAAAGAGGAAGATAAATTATGAAAGGTATGTTTATTTCTCTGAAAATTTTGTTTATTTTCAAATTTTGTTGTTGAATTTCGTTTTCCGTTCGAATTTCCATGTTTGTTTGATTTTGTTATCGATTTTTGTTTGAGTTTATGTTAATTCCGTTCGAAATTGTTCTTTATTTATTCTTTATTTGTGCAAATTTAGGTTCGATTTATGAGGGTTTGATTGCATTTTTGTTTGATTTTTTTGTCGAATATTTTGTTCAAATTTGTGGGTTTAATTGTTGTGGGTTTATTTTTTTTTGGGTATAATTATTGCGTTGAATTTTTGGGCGATTTTTTTTATTTAAGTTTTTTTCATTTTTTTGTTTAACTTTGTGCATTTTATTTGTGGGTTAAATTGCTTTGATAAATTTGTTCGAATTATGTCTTTTTTGGATTTTTGTTCGAAATTGTTTGATTGTTTGATGATGTTTTATTTAGTTTTTGTTTGATTTTTTTTCGAAATTATGTAGGTGATTTTTATTTTTACTGTTTTTTTGGGTTAAGGGTGGGTGCGTGGTGGTGGGTGAGTGGTGGTGGGTATTGGTGGTTGAAGGTGGGCGAAGCTGATGGTGGGTAGAGGGCGGTAGAGGCGCCTAATGGTTGTTTAGGGTGGGCAGTGGCCAGCTGGTGGTTTGGGTGGGTCTGGGTTAAGGGTGGGTTGGTGGGTCTTTTTTTTTTTTTTTTTTTTTTAATACTTTTAGCGACGGCTTATGACGGTCGCTAATTTCAATACTTGCGACCGTTTCATAAGGCAATCGCAAATTTTAATATTTGCGACCATTTTTTTAACGGTCGTTGAAAATAGTTAAAACGGCCGTTAAAAATCTGCGACCGTCAAACGGTCGTAATTTTTTTTTTTTTGCAACCAAGATAATAACGACCGTCATGTTGCGACCGTTTTCACTATTTTTTGCGACCGTTTGCGCCGGTCGCTTATTGGCCAATTTTTAGTTGTGATCCTTACTAGAAAAACCACACAAAAAGAACCTCAAGAACTTTTATCGAACACACCCTACAAATAAATATAACTTTAATCAATATAAGGTTAACAAAAAATTAAAAACCCCCAACTATATGTACATGTACCTTTTAAATTAATTCCACATAACATCTTTAAAATCTGATTTTATATAATTAAAACTTCTCATCATAATTTTATATTAATCTCCCATAATAATAATAATAATAATAATTGAATAAGAGAAAAGGAAAAGAAAGATAAGAAACTAAGGAGAAAGAAGAATTGGATTTTCGTTTGAAAAAGTAGGCAGAACTTGTAGAGGCTATAACTCCTTCATTATAACTTCGAATTGGGTGATTCTTGAGCCTAACCTCACGTATTTTTCGAGAGGAACAATTTTCTATCAAACGTCAATACCCCAAAACTGAAAGAAGTGCTCGAAAACTGGTTTCAAAGATAAATGGGATAATTTGTGTAAAATTGAGGAGAAGAAAAGAAGAGAATTGGTGTGAAGAATGTGACAGGTATGAAGGGGTATTTATAGGCTAGCTCATGCAAGAATTATAGTAGGAAAATGTAGGAAGAATTATGGTAAGTAAGGTTTAAGGGATTATTTGGAGAAGTGAATAAAGATTTAAGGAAAGTTTTAATATTAAAGAGATTGTGTATAATTGAATATGGAAGGTATTTATGTCATGAAAAATATTAAGGAAATTGGAATTAATTGGGGAATAATTAAGAAGAATGAATGGCAAGAAAATATAATGATTGGATATTAAAAAGATGAAGAATTAGAATTAAGGAAAATAGGAGATTTTAAGGAGATAATTAAAAATACAAATTACCAAAATATTTTTTCCAATATCTACATGGGATGGCCGAAATTTTTGAGCTTTCCTAAGCTCATATTTTCAGCCCTCCTATTTAGTATTTAGGAAATTATTTTCTAGTTTTAAGGAATTAAAATAATTGTGTAAATAATATTTATTGTATAAAATAATTAAATGATAAAATATCAAATATTCACCAAATAAAATCAGATTTTCACATAGGAAAATTCGAAATTTATTAGTCAAATAAATGGGATTTTTGGACTTATTAAAATAATAATAAAATATAGCTTTTGCCTTATTTAAAATATCCGAAATATCTTAATAATCCGGTTTTTAACATAGGATAAGTGGATAATAAATCTTATCCAAAATAATAATTTGTTTTTAAAATACTTTTGGCGCCAAAATTAAAATATCATTTTGGCTCCAAGATTTAAATAGTAAGTTGAATTACTAAAATACCCTTTTTAGAAAATAATAATTAACTAATTAATTAGGAAAATACGGGGTATTACAGTAGGAGCCAACTGGTCGTGGCTGATTGAACAGGCCCACAGTCCAGCGGGCTCCTATTCTGCCCACCAGAAGTCCGCATGCTAGAGGAAGGAGAAGAGGGGGTTGGACTGGGGGAACAAACTGGGCTTGGAGGAGATGGCGGCCCAATTCGGTCAGTGAGAGGAGATGGGGGCTGGGTCAGTTGGCTAACCATGGAAGGTGGCCCAGAAGATTGCAAATGGTGCATAACATATGGTGATAGTCCACTATCCAAAAAATCATAAGCATGGGGTGGGAGAGTATGCAAATTAGCAAAAGGAAAAACACTCTCATCAAACATTACATGGCGGCTAATTATTATCTTTTTAGAAGACAAATCATAACACTTATAACCCCTATGATTTGGTGGATACCCCAAAAAAACACACGGTGTAGACCGAGGTTGTAACTTGATGGTAGTGGACGGAATCAAGGGATAACACAAACACCCAAAGACACGCAAGTGAGAGTAGGAAGGTTCCTTTTGATGAAGAACATGAATAGGAGACTTATATTCTAGCAATTGACTTGGTAAAATATTATGAAGATATGTAGCCATTTGCAGAGCATGGTGCCAAAATGATGGAGGTAATGAAGCATGAGCAAGAAGAGTACGAACGATATTATTCAAGGACCTAATTTTGCGCTCGACTTTTCCATTTTGTGAAGATGTGTGTGGACAAGAAAGATGGAAATACATCCCATTAGACTCACACATAGACCAAAAAGGGTCGTTATCATACTCCCTCCCATTATCACATTGAAATATTTTAATGGGTCGTTCAAATTGGGTTCGAATAAAAGCTTGAAAGGCTAAGATTTTATCAAACACATCCGACTTTTTAGCCAAAGGAAAAGTCCATAAAAATTTAGAATAATCATCCAATACAAGCATATAATAACGATGACCCGAAGAACTTAAAACAGGAGATGTCCATAAATCACTATGAATAATATCAAAAGGCATAGAAGTACTAGAAGTGGACGAAATAAAAGGCAATTTGATATGTTTTCCAAGTACACAAGAATGACACACACTAGAACTAGAAGTGCGATTACATTCAAAGGCTTTATTACTACAATGAGCCTTTAAGTTAGAAGAACCTGGATGTCCCAAACGATCATGCCACAAGGTTGATGCTAAAGCAATAAAGGTTGATGGTGGAGAAGATGAGATGGTGGTAGTGAGTGGGTAAAGATCTCCTTGGCTATCACATCTCATTATTTGCATCCTCGTCCGAAAATCCTTCACAGAAAACCATAAGGGTCAAACTTAAAGGACACATTGTTATCAGTTGTGAACTTTCTAACAGAAATAAGGTTCTTAATAAGGTTCTTAATGAGTTTTCCGTGCCTTCTCATTGCAATTACCAGTGAATATATACAATTACAATGCTACAATTTAGCCACTAATTATGCTACAATTTAGGTAAAGGCTATATACAAAACTATCCTAAGCTATAAGTTAGGAAACAGAATATTTACAATAATCAAAGATATATTATCACGAATATATCTTAACAGTATCTATACTCCCTTCCAAGCAATAATACATCAACATCTTTTCTATCATTCTTTAATTTCTATATAATACTAACTTTATATGACAATCTTATAGCTCACTAATGTTCATCAATTAATAAATGAAAGAATTATAGTACAGGTGAATTACCCATTACAACTGATTAATCATATAAGGATGCCCCAATTTCTTATGGTGAGAAACAAATTTTAATTTGTTTCTCACATGACATTTTTATAAATAAATCAACAACTTATTCAACTTTATTCAATTGTGGAGCCCATAATAATGAAAAAAAGTTGTTGATTTATTTACAAAAATGCCCCTATGAGAAACAAATTTCGTTTCTCACTATCAGAAACAGTAAATTCCCCTTAATCATACATCGACACACTAAATTTTACATACACATACCTAAAATTAAAGATTGACTTTGTACTCTTACACAGAAAAATCTAATTTTGTACTAACGGTGTGTTTAGATTAAAGGAAATGGAGAGAAAGAAAGGGAAGAGAAATGGAGAGATGGAGTATCTTTCATTTGGATTGAAAATGAGGAAGGGAGGGAATTGGAGGGGAGAGAAATGAAATGATTAAATTGTAGGAAATTGATCCCTCCAACAATGGAGAGATTTGAAAGGAAAACTCACCATTCTTCCCTCCCCTAATTTTCCCTCCCCTCCTCTTCTCCTCCCTCCCCTTCTTTTCCCTCCCCTTTATTTATCCAAACAAACTGTAAAGGAAAAAATATAGCCTAGAGTTTGTAACAGCAAACGAATGGCAGCATCCTTACATACTAATTCTTGCTCCTTCACGTCTAGTGTTGGTTACTGCTCTAAGGTGATGGTCACAACATACTTTCTTGATTTATCTTACTCGATAAATTCTACCTCACTATTACTATTATTGTTGTTACTTTGGTATGTGTGACTCAGGTCATATTGACCCTGATTCTTCTTGTTTTCATTGGATGCTCCTCCGACCTTGAGCTTCCTCTCAGCATCTCCTTCGTCAACAGTTGGGCTACATTTGTTCGTCTTTGTAAAAATATACTTCCTCCGTTTCTTTTCACTTGACATGTTTATTTAGTCACGTTTGTCAATACACTTATTTAATCATTAATATCTTTAATTATCGATAAACAAAAATTATGAAAAGTTGATATTTGAAAGTATATAAACTAAGGAATCTAAGAAGATCCCACATAATAATATTTTTCATTGCGTATAAAGCACAAAACACGGTCAAAGGAAGGTGTGTAAATAGTGCTAAAGTCAAAGCGTGTGAACTAAATAAAAACGGAGGTAGTAGTAATCTAGAAAAGTCTAAAAGACATATCTAATGAAATGTAGGATACAATCTATAAAAATCTAGTAAGTTAATGTCTAGAAAGTCCTATGGTAAAATTTGATATTATGAGCCTATCAATTCATAATTATTTTGGACATTTTAATTAATTTCCAAAACCAAAATTAAATAAGAGAAACCATAATTTCTGTTTTTAAACATAATTCTGAAAATATATGCATTCCTTATGTAATATGTTTTCTCAAAACATAAATAACTTGAATTAATATACTTGTAATTTGCTATAATCCAAGACTTTATTATGACTCTTATACCTTAGTCAATGGAAGGAGTTTGATGAATGATATTCTCACTCATAATTAAACTCTGCAGATTACGACATCCCGCAAGTCATTGATCTCATAAATGAGATGATATCTCATATCTATTTGTTTGGATTTTTGATGTGACCCTAACTCCTTTGTTTTGACAAAGGTGACCTTTTAGTCACAGGACAATTTGATCCAAACTTCCTCCTTTACTACTCTTAATATAGTTAAAAACACATATTCTGACATTGAGTATATGCAACAACATTCTGCTTTCAACTTTTCAAGCTTACTGTCCTTGTCCATCTAGACACAAAATGTATCTAGAGTAACATCTAAAGTCACCTTGTCTGTTTGGAGAATTTGCATCCATAATATCTTTTGACAACTTGTTCACTTTTACCATCATAAACTAGAAACATTCTTTTAGTGCTTCTCAAGCACTCAAGGATTTGTTCTTATTAACTTTCAGTATGTTTGTCATCCAGTTGGTAAGGGAGCAGGGGGGGCAGCAATAAGGCTCCTTATGGAATCCAAGCCTAACCAATTATCAAACAAAAAGGAATAACTATCCCCTTTGCCAATAGCCTTGAGTTTCTGCTTACTAAAGATAGCCTGATGGATTTCATATAAAGCAGGGGGTGGGAGACACAGAACACACTACCATACTCCAAAGAATCAATTGGGGGAGATTTTAGAGGTGAACAAGGTGGAGAAGTAGTCAGCTACATGGTCAAGTAGTAGGCTATCAAGTATGGGGGTCCCAACAGAGTTGCTAAGATTTTGAATCCTTCTATAAGATCTCCTAAAAAGAAAAAAATTATGAAAAAAAGGAGGACTTCCTGTCCCCAAGGCTATCGAGGACTTATTTGTACTACAGAAAATCCACGAAAATTCTTAATTTCACACTAAAGAATCGAATTGAATAAGGACCCTACTTCTCGCTCCCTGCTATTACCAAGGACCGTGTCATCATAAAATTGCTATTACTATACCTAATAAAGATACCATATGGACTAATAATCACCGACTCCATATTGCGGTTCACCATTAACAGAGCAATGACAATCAAAATACTAGTGAGGAAGAGGCAATGCAATTCATGATCAAGTAACAAGAATCCTTATCAAAGCCATTCCTACCAAGGCAGAATCTAATAAAAGGCCATTCTAACCTATCATAAGCTTTCTCAAGGTTATTTTTTAGAGCAAACCAACCAGAGGTGCTATGCTTGGTTTTCATGGAATGGAGGATCTCTAAGGCAACAATATAATTATTTTGGCAGCGTGTACCAGGAAAAAAACTACCATGATTTGGAAGATGATGGAATTTATCCTAGGTTTGACTCTTTAGACACGCACTTTAGTGATTATTTAATAGATGGTATTGCAGAGGCTGGTAGGTCTGATTTGTTTTATGGACTCAAAGTCTGTGGTCTTAGGGATGAGACAAATAGAGGATTAATTGATTTCAGGGGGGACAAAGAGGGATGAGAAATAGGAGTTAGTGAATCTTAACAGGTCCTTCCAGATAGTAGGCCAGTTTCTTGGTAGAAGAAAGGATGGTAACCATCAAGGCTAAGAGCCTTGAGTTTCTGCATACTAAAGATAGCCTGATGGAACTCATATAAAGCAGGGGGTGGGAGACACAGAACACACTACTATACTTCAAAGAATCAATTGGGGGGAGATTTTAGAGGTGAAAAAGGTGGAGAAGTAGTGTGGGGAATAATTTCAAGCGTTAACCCCTAGCTTGAACCCCACTATGATCATACACTAAAGTATTGTGGCGTCCAAATGGAAAGAAGATAGAGCAAAAGAGTCGCCAACAAGTTTTAGGAACTTGTAAACCGTTCACAGGGTGAAGGTTACACCCCTTAACGATCCAAGAGATCGTTAACTCCATAAGGTCTAGAACCAAATAAGGGTTCGGGGATGAAGGTACAAATCCAACCTAAAAGAGATTGAACCTGCCCTAATAATAGGCCTCTACTTTATTCTGATCGTATTCATGTGCGCTTTCTGACTAACATGCAATCAATAGGATTAAACCTAAACCTGTTTATCTATGTTGGTTGAATATTATTGCACAAACAAATCTATTATTGGCGATCACTTGAAATTATAATCAAATTAACCCTAAACAGGATTATTAATTATCTTATTAAGCATGATTACAAATACCAATTCCCTTTAAACATGCATAAAGGCGTGATCAAGCAATAACAATAAATAATCATAATAATTATTTATAATCATCAAAACAATAATCATATTAATCATAATAATAACAAAATTATAATCATAATCAAAACAATTATAAAAATAATCATAAATCATGTTGAAGCATAATAAAAAAAGCAAGATCCTAGGCATAATACTAACAAGATTAATAACAAACCCTATCATGTCACTAAGCAATAAAAATCAAATCTTTAACCCTAACATGATACTAACAATCATAAGTATTAGGAAGAGAATATAGGAAGCATCGTAACAATCATATTTATTATTAAAATTACCCTAGACATGATACTAGGAATATCATAACAATTTAAACATGATTTCTACATCATAACATCAATAAAAACCGTTAAAGTACTTACTTTGATGCTTCGTACCTCTTTCTAATAACAAAATACACACGTTAGTAACTTTAAGGAAAATAATAAACAAACAATTAAATTAAATAATTGATATAGAGATTTGGGACCAGACCCTCAGAAATTAAACCTTTCACGTCTAGGGCGAAGGCAACTTCGAATATGGCTAGGTGTTTCTAGACCTAATGAATGCAGAATTTTGTATGTAAAAAACAAGTTTAGAAAAAGGGAGAGAGAGAGATGGTGAATGATTAAAGAGAATGAGAATGAATTGATGAATGAAAACTGGTTTTAGGAGAATGAATTGATGAATGAAAACTGGTTGTAGGTGAATGAAAATGGAGTCTTTACGACGTTATTTATAGAGAAAATCAGCCAAAAAGGTAAAATTATTTAAACAGAGCATTGGCGCACAGAAAAACGAATCATCGCCAACGCTGGCTGTTTGGCGCTGATTCCTGAATTTCACGCGTTTTCTAAAATCAGATAAATATTGTCGTACAGGAGGATAAAATCGTATCTTTCCTCAACCATGTTCTTTGATTTTAATTAAAACTCTAAAAAGTCAACAAAAGTCAATTTATCAATGCTAATTGAATTAAGAATGAAAAGAACCTTCTAGAAGAATCTAGAAGACTTAAACCATTTCTAATTGCATTAGGAATGATAAATCATATTAGGCCCTCCGCTAGATCATTGGGCCGCTTAAAAGGCTCAAACCGTCCCCAGTTTAGTAAATTGGCCATAACTTCCTCAATATTCATCGGAATTGGGCCTATAATATATCGTTGGAAAGCTATTGTCAAGCCCCATTCAACTAAACTACCATTGGACCCATATCATGGACCAACCAAATTGGATTGGCCGTTTTCTTAAAATAAGTTTTCAAAAACAGAGAGAAGAGAAAAGAAATTAAAAACTATCCGCAACACTAGACTTTCCACACTTTCACTTCATTCGAATATGGTTCGACGCGAAAGGTACTCATCACCGGGTTTGGTTTTTGGGAGACACAAATGGGTGTCTACAAGTAGTCAGCTACATAGTCAAGCAGTTGGCTATCGGGGATGGGGGTCCCAACAGAGTTGCTAAGATTCTGAATCCTTCTATAGGATCTCCTAACAAGAACAAAATTATGAAAAAAGGAATAGTTCTTGTCCCCAAGGCTATCGAATACTAATCTGTACTATAGAAAATCCAAGAAAATTCTTAATTTCACACTAAAGAATTGAATCGAATAAGGATCCTACTTCTCGCTCCCTGCTATTACCGAAGACCGTATCATCATAAAATTGCTAAAACTGTACCTAATAGAGATACCATATGGACTAATAATCACTGACTCCATATTGCGGTTCACCATTAACAGAGCAATGGCAATTAAAATACTAGTGAGGACCATAAAAATGATCAATGTGAAATACAACAGTGAGCTTTGCCGAAATATACGCCAGCATGCGTTCTTTTGAGGTACATGACTTGGCGGTTCGTTTGCACGACCAACCATACCACCTGCATTGTCAGTGAAACAAAGAGAACGACAATGATTTTTGTTGATGAAACTAGCTTTGTAGGAAAAATCAGAGAGATTCTGAAGGCTTGAGTTGATAGAGCTCTTCATCTTCTTGACATAACTTCTTTAAACCCGCTAACTTATTGTCGAACCCTTTATATACTCTCTTTGAGGTTTCTATTTTCGACCACTTTACCGAACCTTATGAACTGCCTTGTTGAATCTTTCTCCAATTCGTCAGGATTGTTTGCGATTACCTCAATCTCACTATCATTTTGAGAACTCGAAGCCATTATTGATCAACAAACAAACAATCATAGAAAGATTTATTGTGATTTTTTTTATTAAAGAACTAGTTTTGTAGGAAAAAATAGAGAATTTGTAAGATTTGTGTTTGTTTTGATGGAAGTTGTTTAGTAGAATGCTCTTAAGATGAAGAGAAAAACCAAATAGCTTGAAATTTTTTGATTAATGAAATAAGGACAGTAGATTGATATTTATAGGTTTAGTTGTAATCCAAGATATTTTTGGGTCGGTCAGTTATTGGTTGTTAGGTGTAATTCGAAAAAACTGATTTATTTACTTTAGTTGCTTAATCGTTATTTAAGTCGATTATCAAGAAATACAAATACCCTTTTCTTGATTTTTATTTTAGATGTTTTCTTTATTTAATTTAATTTTTTTTTTTCGATGATATTCCCTTGGACGTGGAATATTATCAATGCGGATGGGGATTTTTTCGAGAGAAATAATCTTCGATGATGTTCCCTTGGACGTGGAATATTATCACAGCGGGGAGGATAGTTTCAGGTGAAGCAATATTCTAATTTGGAAGCAGTTACGGGCGTAGCAGTTTTCAAGCGGGATGGCATTCTCTAGCTTGCAGGAGGTCATCAAAACAAATCGGTTACTTTCAGAGACGTGTGCTCGACGGTGCAAGATACGCGTTTCTTAACTCTTTTATCTGTTTAACTAACGCTAGTTTTGCAGGTATCGGCGTTATAAGATTGATTTAGGATCGCAGAACGTTCTGAATCATTCTCCGTCCCTATCGTTACTTTGGCTTTCGTTTTCGAAACTTGCGTTTCTCCAAACTCAGTCAAAGTGGGGGCTTCTGTAGACACCCATTTGTGTCTCCCCAAAACCAAACCCAGTGATGAGTACCTTTCACGTCGAACCATAATCGAATGAAACGAAGTGTGGAAAGGTCTAGTGTTGCAGAAAGTTTTTATTTCTTTTCTCTTCTTCCTGTTATTGAAAACTTTATTTTAAGAAAACAGCCAATCCAGTTTGGTTGGTCCATGATATGGGTCCAATAGTGGTTTAGTTGGATGGGGCTTGCAAAGACCTTTCCAACGATATATTATAAGCCCAATTCCGATGAACATTGAGGAAGTTATGGCCAATTTACTAAACTAGGCCCGGTTTGAGCTTTATGTACGGCGCAATGATCTTGGGGAGGGCCTAATATGATTTATCTTTCCTAATGCAATTAGGAATGGTTTTGGTCTTCTAGAATATTCTAGAAGATTCTTTATCATTCCTAATTCAATTAGGACTCTTCAGAGTTTTAATCAAGATCAAATAACATTTTCGATGGAATTATATTATTTTATCTTCTAGTACGGGAAATTTATCAGATTTTCGAAAACGCGTTGAAAACCAGTTTGGCGTCCAACCCCAAGCCTTGGCGCCTGGAACCAGGCTTGGCGCCAGGCGCTAGCCATTGGCGCCTGGCGCTAGCCTCTGGTACTGGCGCCAACTAGCAAGGGCTGGTGCGAATGTTGTTTTGCGATCTTCATACTCTGTTTTGTTAATTTATATTTTTTGGATGATTTTCTGTATAAATATCGTATCAAAAACTCCGTTTTCATTCATCGATTATCATCAACTCTCTTCATTCACAAGTTTTCAATTACCATTCATCTAATTATCTCCATTCATCATCATCATCATCTCTCTTTCATCAATTCTCATTCGAACATTAATTCTTTAAAATTCTTTTTTTTCTTGCTTTTTCATACAAAATTCCGCATTCACAATATCTAGATACACCTAGCCATATTCGAAGTTGTCTTCGCCCTAGACGTGAAAGGTTTTAATTTCTGAGGGTTTGGTCCCAAATCTCTCTTTTGATTATTTAATATAATTGCTTTGATTATTATTTTCCTTGAAGTTACTAACGTGTGTATTTTGTTATTAGAAAGAGGTATGAGGCATCCAAGTAAGTGCTTTAATGGTTTAATTGATATTATGATGTAGAAATCATGCTTAGATTGTTATTTTGATTCCTATTGTCATGTTAGGATGTTTTCCTTAATTTGATGTTATTGCTTGATCACCTTTTATTGCATGTTTAAAGGGAATTGGTACTTGCAACCATGCTTAATAAGATAATTAATAATCTTGTTAGGGTTAATTGTGATTATAATTCAAGTGATCGCTAATAATAGTTTATTTGTGCATTAATATTCAACCAACATAGATTAAACAGGTTTAGGGTTATCCTATTGATTGCATGTTAATCAGGAAGCGCACATGAATACGAGCAGAATAAAGTAGAGGCCTATTATTAGGGCAGGTTCAATCTCTTTTAGGTTGGATTTGTACCTTCATCCCCGAACCCTTATTTGGTTCATGACCTTATGGAGTTGACGATCTCTTGGATCGTTAAGGGGTGTAACCTTCACCTCGTGAACGGTTTACAAGTTCCTTAAAAACTTGTTGGAGACTCTTTTGCTCTATCTTCTTCCCTTTTGGACGCCACCGTACTTTAGTGTATGATCACAGTGGGGTTCAAGCTAGTGGGATTTTAAAGGCTTGAAATTATTCCTTACAGTTTTTGGCGACTCCGCTGGGGAGGATTTCTATTTTAATTCCTGAATTTGTTTCGGCAATGATTTAGAATGAGTGGATGAGACTCGAAAAGTTATAAGTATTTCATGTGCGTAATAACATTATTGTCATATGCATAAAAAGGTTCTCATTGGAAAGACCATCCGTAATGAGTCAAAAACATAGGATTTTACACGTAGGAAATTTGAGAAATGTCTTTCACAACTAGGACTGAAATAACACCGCACAAAACTGGATGATTTTATTGAGCATAGAAAGCTACTGAGGCATGTGGGAAGTAGCGTCAGGGGCCAGAGCTTGGCGCCAAACTTTTAGCCGTAGCGCCGGACGCCAGTATTGGCGCCAGGCGCTACAGTTAAAAGTTGGCGTCAGTCTCTGTTTGCTGGCGCCAATTTCCCCCAATACCGAGCCAGAAATATGCGTTCTAATTTTGACCGGTTTTTCGTATTATTTGCTCGATCCTACTTCCTGATTGAATTTTTTCTCACTTTTCTGAAACCCATGTGTTCTACATATGGACATAACCCTCTGGGAATTCATGCTCTATCTACCCGATTGAACGCTCTTGGCAACAAAGGGTACATCTGAGATGTTGAATTCATAAAACCATGGAAGTGAGTTTTTTCTGAAACTCGCGGTGTCCCATTGATATACGTGTTTTATACAATGGTTTTCCCCGGTTTGATTGCATGATTTTACATGGTTTTGAGCTCTACGGAGCTATTTCTTGCTAACAATCTCTTCTTTAGTGTATTCGATTGTTTTAGTAAGCTTTTCAGGAATATGAAGCGTTTCTAGGCAATTGGACGTGTTTTTAGTAGATTCGGAAGAGTTGATAGCCAAGAACTGAAATTTATGTGGAATGCCCGATCGGGCAGGCTTCGCCCGGTCAGACCGGGCGATGAAGAAATCAAGTTATGAGATGCAATTTTGGAAACGTGTTACGCGCGCCCGACCGGGCGAGGTTCGCCCGGTCAGACCGGGCAAAGAAGGAAAACTGTCGTATTTTACGCAGCCTTCCTCCGCCCGATCGGGCGAGGTCCGCCCGGTCAGACCGGGCAAAGCTCAAGAACGCGTATTTTCTTATTTTTCCGAAATATTATCTTTTGGGGGTATAAATACCCTTTTGTAATTAACTTTTAGACAGTTAGTTTTTCATTAGTTTTCTCCTTAAGCCCTAGAAAACTCTCAAGAACCCTAGTTTTATTTTCTTAAGCAATTTCAATCTTTAATCCTAGTTTTATTAATTGTTCCTCAAGAATTCAAGATCATCAATTGAAGTATTTGGTATTTCTTACTTTCCATCTCTTTTATTTATTTTATAGTTCTTTAATTATGTGTTCTCTATTAGATCTTGTTTTTTGATTTAATTATGATTTGTGAGTAGTTTCCTTAATCCGGGATCTTGCTAAGCCCGATTATGATTGATGTATAAAGTAGATCTTTAAATTCCCCAATAATAATCCCAATTGACATGCTTAATTGATTGTGTTTATGCCAATACTAGATTAGGGATAATTAGTATTGTTATCATCCCTTTGTTCTTATTGCAACGGAAGTTGGGTATTAACGGGATTAGGTTATTTCAATTAAGGGTTTGAAGATCATCACGGAAGTAGATGATTGAATAATTAGGAATCTAGGCATGGTGTTTAATGTCCCTTATTCGCTTGATTCCACGGAAGTAGGCTTGATAGTTAATTTGGGAAGCCATTGATAACTCGGAAGAGACCTTTGGTATTATTATTAGGGATTGCTTTTCTTCTTGTCAATTGATTTATATATTGGGGGTAGATTTATTAGTTTATCAATCATAATCGTGGTGATGCTTGATCTTGGATGCTTTAGTTTATTGATTAATATTTCCTCTAGTTAATTGTGTTATTTAATAAATTAGTTGATTATTATCATCCATTATTGATTGGTCACGTGCTTAGTGATTAATTGAGTCTGATTAATTGAATGAACCATAGTCTCTTGGGATTCGATCCTTACTTGCCCTACTACACAGTTAGAAGGAATAGTTAGGTTATTTTTGTTAGGTACGCGATAAGCCTATCAAATTTTGGCGCCGTTGCCGGGGACTAACGGTTTTCATCTAATTATTTGTGATTCGTTTTTTTTGCTAAGCTTTTGGTTTGTTGCTTTGGCTATTATTAACTTCTTTTTATCTTATGAGTTGATGATATACATGCCTTGGAGATGGATGATTTATTGTCACGTCTTGCATCTGGCCATTGTTCTTGTTATTATCTTTATCATGAAAACCCTGATTGCCCTTATAGTGAGTATTTTGTTCGAGCTCCGGATGATTTTAGAATCTTTCCATTCGTATATGATTATTCTGAAAAACAGTTTGTTCTAAATGAAATTTATTGGAGGATTCATGATGAATATTATCATAATTTGTATAATACGTCGGAGGAAGAATCATTTGTTGAAAAACCGATGGTTAAAGAGTCATTGGTTATAGAATCAGTGGTTGAGGTATCATTGGTTCCAATAGAAGAAGAATCATTAGTTGTAGAACCATTGGTTGAAAAGTCATTGGTTGTAGAACCAATGGTTGAAAATTCTTTTTCCTTTGGTAATGAACTTATTCGTGAGCGTAAAATAATAGAGTCGTTATTGGGTGATGATACAGAACAAGACTACCTCCATGTTCGTTCTATTAATTCTAAATTTTTAGCGGAGGAAGCAGAAGGTTGTGGTGTATCTTCATCTTTTTCTTTTGATTTTTCTTTTTACCTTGAGTTTTCTTTGTGTGCTCCTAATCTTTTCTATGTAAGGATTACTGTGCTTGCAATTGAGCCCTATATAGTGCTTAATGAAATGTTTGCAGGAGCGTATGATAAGTTACTCAAGGCGTTAAGTTCTTCTGATGGAAGGAGAATGGTCAAGCTTAAGACCTTGATAAACTAGCGCTTTACGGGAGGCAACCCGTATTTCATTATTTTTATTTTAGTCTTTTCTAATTTTTGTGTTTTCGTTTGTTTTATTTTAGAGAGGTAAGGAGAGGATATTTTATTCTTGTGGGAGTTTCTATATGTGTAGGTTTTGATCTAGAAAGGTTTCGATTTTAAAGGAGAAGAAAGCTGGATTGTACTCGGGTTCGCTCGGGCAGAGCTCGCCCGATCGGGCGCGCGTACGGATCAGCAAAACTGCTCAAGTTCAACAGGCCGTAACTTTTACGTTTCTTATCGGATTTTTGCGTGTGACCTATCGTTGGAAAGCTCTTCAAGTCTACTTTCCAACACAATTAGAATCACTGCATTATAATTTATACAAAAAAAGTTATGATCAGAATAGTACGCATAACTCAATTTTTATATTTTTCCCACTAACACTTTGTTTCATTCTTGCCCAAATTTGTTCCAAAGAGATGCATTGAAATCCTCGAGGCTTTGGTGACATTGTTGTGGTGATGATGATAAGTAGTAGTCGCCTTGACTACTAGCTTCCCTTTAAGACAATGAGGACATTGTCTGATTTTGGCTTGGGGGAGATTTTTGGATTAAGGTATCTTTCTTTTCTCTCTCTTTTTGTTTTTTGACGTATTCAGTTTAGTTTTATTTCTTTCATAGTCTAGATTTTATTGCTTTCTAGGTTAGATTTTATTGCTTTGAAAAAGAAAAAAAACATACAAAAAATACGATCCAATGAATAATAAATCATGCTTCCCTGTGCCCCATTCATGAAAATTGTTTTAATTCTTGGTATATGATGACGAGTATTGTGGATAGGTTAGCCATGATTTGATGTTTGATTGCTTGGATGTCTTACCATGAGTCAATTTTGCCCAACTACTTGTGAATATAGTGCTTGACTAGTTGATTTGGTTAGGAATGTGTGTTAGTTCCTGGTATGTCAATGAAGTTGAGTATTGGTTTATAACTTTGAGTAACGTTTGCATGACTCATTAATATGCACATTGAGGAGGACGAAGGCATTTGTTCCTCTAGGTGGCCTTCAGACGATATTAGATACATTTGTTCCCTTCTTGCTACCCATGTTGTTGCTTGTGCCCTTTTATTGTTTATTTTGCCACATTACAAGCCTATTTAAGCCCCATTGGTTACTAGTCCCAAGCTTGGCTTGGGGGAGCTAATAGTGAGTGAGGTGAGGGAGTTGTAGTGTGCATGTAATTTGCACAATTTTGGGTGGATTTGAGAAGTTTTTTATTTGTTCTTATTGTTGTGGATTGAAAAAAAATTGAAAATTTATTGTGCAAAGAAAAAAAAAATTCCAATGTGAGATAAAAAAAAGAAAAAGAAAGAGCAAAGGAAAAAAAAATTGTTTCAATGTTCAAGTGTTCTAATTGAAGGCTGCTCAAGGAAAAAAAAAGAGAGTTCAAAGTTTGTTTGTTTACTCAAGTTCTATAATTTTATATTTTGTATATATGAGTGAAATTTTAAGTGTTGGAAATTTTTAATATAATTGGGATGTTTGGTGAATTTTTGGTAGAGCTGAGTTGTGTTGGAGATGATTTGGTCATTAATTTGTTTTGACCTTGGTTTTATTTATTAGGATTTTGGCTCCCTTAAGCATAGCTTTACTCTTACATTTTCCCAAATATTTCCCACCTTTTACCCTAGCCTTACATTACAAGCTTTGAAGACCTTCTGACCTTTGTGCATAGAGTTGTGTGAATGTGAAATTAGTTGTTTTCCAATGCAAAGAATGATTTGATATATTTCGAGTCGACTGCTAGGTTGAGTGCTTGTTTTCTTAAAACACACGAGTGCGTGAGCTTGGGAGGGCATTGTTCACATTTAAAGGAGTTGGATGGAGAGCGACCGAGTATATCTTTTACTCGCCACATAAATGAGAGTTGAGTGTGTGAACACTAGTCTTGAATTCTATATGCTCTTGTGGTTTGCTCTATTTGACCATTGTCAGACAGGATGAGTAGTTAGATGGATTTGATTGGTTGACTTTGATGCATAACTGTCGAGTTTACCTTTAATCGTATTTATTGATTTGAGTTACTTTTGGGGTGAAGTATTGATTTATTTATTCATTGCTTTGCTTAGGGACAAGCAAAGGTTTAGCTTGGGGGAATTTGATATACGTGTTTTATACAATGGTTTTCCCCGGTTTGATTGCATGATTTTACATGGTTTTGAGCTCTACGGAGCTATTTCTTGCTAACAATCTCTTCTTTAGTGTATTCGATTGTTTTAGTAAGCTTTTCAGGAATATGAAGCGTTTCTAGGCAATTGGACGTGTTTTTAGTAGATTCGGAAGAGTTGATAGCCAAGAACTGAAATTTATGTGGAATGCCCGATCGGGCAGGCTTCGCCCGGTCAGACCGGGCGATGAAGAAATCAAGTTATGAGATGCAATTTTGGAAACGTGTTACGCGCGCCCGACCGGGCGAGGTTCGCCCGGTCAGACCGGGCAAAGAAGGAAAACTGTCGTATTTTACGCAGCCTTCCTCCGCCCGATCGGGCGAGGTCCGCCCGGTCAGACCGGGCAAAGCTCAAGAACGCGTATTTTCTTATTTTTCCGAAATATTATCTTTTGGGGGTATAAATACCCTTTTGTAATTAACTTTTAGACAGTTAGTTTTTCATTAGTTTTCTCCTTAAGCCCTAGAAAACTCTCAAGAACCCTAGTTTTATTTTCTTAAGCAATTTCAATCTTTAATCCTAGTTTTATTAATTGTTCCTCAAGAATTCAAGATCATCAATTGAAGTATTTGGTATTTCTTACTTTCCATCTCTTTTATTTATTTTATAGTTCTTTAATTATGTGTTCTCTATTAGATCTTGTTTTTGATTTAATTATGATTTGTGAGTAGTTTCCTTAATCCGGGATCTTGCTAAGCCCGATTATGATTGATGTATAAAGTAGATCTTTAAATTCCCCAATAATAATCCCAATTGACATGCTTAATTGATTGTGTTTATGCCAATACTAGATTAGGGATAATTAGTATTGTTATCATCCCTTTGTTCTTATTGCAACGGAAGTTGGGTATTAACGGGATTAGGTTATTTCAATTAAGGGTTTGAAGATCATCACGGAAGTAGATGATTGAATAATTAGGAATCTAGGCATGGTGTTTAATGTCCCTTATTCGCTTGATTCCACGGAAGTAGGCTTGATAGTTAATTTGGGAAGCCATTGATAACTCGGAAGAGACCTTTGGTATTATTATTAGGGATTGCTTTTCTTCTTGTCAATTGATTTATATATTGGGGGTAGATTTATTAGTTTATCAATCATAATCGTGGTGATGCTTGATCTTGGATGCTTTAGTTTATTGATTAATATTTCCTCTAGTTAATTGTGTTATTTAATAAATTAGTTGATTATTATCATCCATTATTGATTGGTCACGTGCTTAGTGATTAATTGAGTCTGATTAATTGAATGAACCATAGTCTCTTGGGATTCGATCCTTACTTGCCCTACTACACAGTTAGAAGGAATAGTTAGGTTATTTTTGTTAGGTACGCGATAAGCCTATCACCCATCCACACGCGCTAACCCTTCACGGTTAGGCTTCTGCGCGGTGCATCCGGATAATTAACCATGGACCCTATATTGACTAAACCATATCCCGAAGTTTAGAGAACTAGATCCATGGTTAGGTTGCGAACACATTGCATCATATTGTGCCTACTTGACTAATTGTGCATTATTTGTTGTGCATATATATTCTATGTTTCTCCTAACCGTTTGTTGATTTGTGTTGAGACTAAAATTAATGACTTAAAGAACTTTGCCTATTTAATTAATTAATTAATTAATTTGAGTCAATAAAGTCTTTTCTTTTAATCGGAATTGACCTTGTACGACTTTAGGCATACCCCAGTTGACTAATAATACCGAAAACAGTCCCAGACCGAAGCTCCAATATTGGCGCCAAAGTCTGAGCTGTAGTACCACAGTATAGTGTGTAGCGCCAGACATTAACTAAATTGTCTGGCGCCAATCACCATATTGTGACGCCAGTCCTGTCGCTTGGCCGACAGTTCGGATTATTTTTCGAGTCATCACCTGATGTCTAATTAATTAGTTTTCTGTTTAATTCGGTTAATTTCGCTGACAATAATGCTTAATTAAATTAATGTTCGAGTTTAGGCACTAAGTCACGTGGTCTTACACAAGAGTCCAAACATTTCACTTACACTCAATACACACACCAATACACATGTTTTGACCATGATTAAGAGAGTCTTGTGTGCGCACTTTTTTTTCGTCATTTTTTTTCAGGGGGGTAAGTCGGATATTAATCCTCCAATAAATAATAATACTTAGTTCCCCAACAATATGTACATTATTTTTGCCAAAATATGCATACTTTTTTTTTATTTTTAAAATAAAAACCATAAAGTCAAGTTGATTCGAGTCAAGCAATTAAAACGCAAATTGGCTTAATTTACAGCGCGTGGTCAAGAAAGGAAGGACGATTAATCAAAGATAACCTATTCGTACAAATCCAACTTTTCGACAAACCTATAGCCCGCGAGAGGAAAGCAAGAGTCATAATGGCAACTCAAGAAGAAGTCAATGATCTCAAGAACCAACTGGCTACTGTAACTGAGACACTAAAGCTTCTCGCACTTAAGATCGATGATCCCGTGAAACAACAACAAATGGACCTCATGCAAGAGAGCCTAAGCAAGTTGTCCAGCGACTACAAGTTTCAAGAACTCACATCCCAAGGGGTCTCGGTGGATAAAGATCTTCTTCCGCAGAAGTTCAGCGCCAACGACGTCCCAAAATTTAGGGCAATCGATAACCCTTACTTCCACTTAAGAGCATTCGAAACAATAATGAGTATCAAGGGTATCGATAAGAAAGTCTTCCCTTCTCTGTTCTCACTATCTCTCGAGACCGTTTTCCAACAATGGTTCTTTTCTCTTGAAAAAGAAAAGACCTCTACCTAGGAATCCATAGCAAACGCTTTTGTTGATAGGTACAAGTGCAACATTCAAGTTGAAACTGACCATAGAGAACTTGAAATCCTCAAACAGAAGGAGAATGAAGGCTTCACTGCTTTCTTTAACAAGTGGAGAAAAACTTCAGCTAAAATGATCGAGGTACCAAGTGAAAAAGAGTCCGTCAGACTGTTCATTAAAATCTCCAAGAAAAATATTCCAAACATCTCAAATATCAAAATAACCTTCATACCTTTAAGGCTGTTTATGATATTGGGATCAATATTAAAGATGACTTGGTTAAATCTAAAGCTGCCAACAATAGTTCCAACAGTGGCTGGAAAGGAAAGAAGAACGACAATCCTTCTTATTCCAAAACCGCCCACTCAAATAACCAAGGACCTTTAATCTAGGAGAAGTCCTCGCCATGAATAACCAAGGACAAAAGAAAACGTTTAGGAGAAACTTCACTCCTATTGGCATGAGTTATGACACCGCATTTTATCGATTAAATGCAAAAGGTCTTATAACTCTCATTGGACCATTTGGAGATCCACCAGTTGAGAAGAGGTCGGCTAACTGGAACCCCAACGCACATTGCAAATATCACCAAGGTAGGGGCCATTCTACTGAAAGCTGTTGGAAGCTTAAGGAAGCTATCCAAGACCTAATTGACAGTAACAAGCTGATGTTGCCCCCTGCCAGTAAGAAGCCAAGTATTGACAATGCACCCCTAGCTCATACTTTGGCCATCTCTAATGAAGAAAGCGAAGTTGACCCCTCATCTCTCGTTAAGCCTGTCAAAGCAACCAATGTCGAAGAGAGAGGAGAGGAGATCTTTTTCGATGTCGGAGATAACCTTCCAGAACCAGCAAACAAGGAAGACATACAATTGCTCGCGCTGTTTATGAGGGAGACATCGCAATTATTACGTGAAACTCTTAAAGTTGTGAACGAACTTCACAAGAAATATGATGAATTTCCATGTCCAAAGGATAAACCTAAAAGAGAATTCATTCCCATAGGAATGACCTACGATGCTACTTTTGATCGTCTCTATGATCAAGGACTAATCAAACCTATTGGTCCAACAGAAGATCCAACACCAGAAAAGCGATCTCCAAGATGGGATCCCAAATCCTACTACAAATACCATCAAGGAAACAGTCATACCACAAATGAATGTTACAGGTTTCAAAACCTCATTCAAGATCTTATGGAAGCTAATAAGATCTCTTTACCTCTAGCTAGCAAGGGAACGACATATAAGGCAAAGTATTTTACCTTACAAGTCACCGAAAAACCCAAGAAGAGCAATAGAGTCTACACTCCAATTGGGATCCCGTATGCACAAATGTTCGAAATGCTCTCCGAGAGTGGCAAGGTCAAACCTCTCGAACCTAGACCATTTGAATCATTAAAAAGGAAAGATAGATATTACTGTCAGTACCATCAGTCAGGGGGGCACACCCTAGAAAACTGTTTCAAATTCAAGGATTTGGTGCAGAAAATGATTGATAAAAAGGAATTAATCCAAGTTCAACAAGAAGAGGACATAACTGTTAATGGAGTATGGGACAGTGATGAAGAAGATGTCATCCTAAAAGACATAGTAGGACCTTCACCTTCTGTATCATACACCACAGACGACATTTGGGCTGAAGAAGATTCATCAATAGACGCCCTCACAAGATCCGGGAGAATGCAACCTCCCGTTTCAACACAACCTATGCCTACTGTACAAAAAGTTCCCATACCTATCATCGAAGACAATGACATCGTTAAACAATTTAAGAAGACAAAAGTTGAGATGAATGTATGGAAGCTCCTGACAACATCTCGAGAACATAGGTTGGCTGTAATGAATGCCTTGGATAAAATTGGGATAGATTCTGACACCACTCCTAAGGGACTAGCTAACTTCCTTACGAGTGATCTCCCTAGTCCGATTAATCAAATCACCTTCTCTGATAAAGATTTACCCCCAGAAGGTGACAAACACTACAAGGCGTTAAACCTCACGGTAGTCTGCAAAAGGATGAATGTTCCCATGACTCTTGTAGACAATGGATCAGCTATCAATGTATGTCCACTCAGGACTGCGAGGATGCTCGGCATAAGGGATGAGGATTTAACTCCGTCCACACAAAGAATAAGAGCTTACGATAATACTCGACGTCAAGCTCTTGGCAAAATAACCCTAAATGTGACGGTAGGAGCAATAGAACATGCTACTACTTTTCAAGTGGTAGACATCAAAGCCTCATTCAATCTGTTGTTAGGACGCCCTTGGCTCCATGATCTAAAGGCCGTCCCTTCATCTCTCCACCAACAAGTGAAAGCCATAGTTGGAGGAATTCCAATCACTATTGACGCTTCGCCGATGAGGATCAAATCGATAGAAAATCCAATCATCAATGTGGAGCACGACGAAGTTGACAAAGACCTATGGGGCTTTAACGAAGAAGTCTCCTTAATCCAAGAGGATGAAAGGACATCTCTTTGCCACGACCCCCATTCCAACATGATTATCAATACCATGCTGAAGAAACAAGGACACTTTCCTGGGATGACCTTAGGAAAGAAGAAGGGGATAGAAAAAGCGGTGGAGTCACCTGGCCTCCCTAAACTAGATACTTTCGGACTTGGTTTCGAACCGACTCGGAAAGATCTCAAGCGAGCCCAGGACAAGGTGAAAGCACGTAGGGACGCTCGCATTCAAAAGAAAGCAATTACAATGGATCAGTACCCTCTTACGCTTAATGGTTAGTTTATAAAAGAAGGAGAGGACTATCCATGCCATGAATTTCCCGAACCGTTTGTTGTAAATGGCATACGACAACCAGGATTCGAGATTTTCTTGGATTGCTACTTCACTAACAAAATCCCAACTCCCGTCCATAAGGAGAAAGCACCCCCATGCTTTGACTTTAACGTCATGGGATTACTGTTTGGGCGAGCCAGCTTATGAGGAAGATAACTCCTCACTCATTCAAACGGTCCTACAAAGCGAAAACTTCGACCCCTCAAAGCTAATTACTCCAGCCGAAGGATCATTGCAAGGGTGGCGCAAGACTATCAAGGTGACTACTCCGAGTGGAAGGAAGATATCAATCACGACAGGGCAAGGGCCGATGTTCGAAGAGTCGTTGGAGTCAGAGTCTGAGTCAGATTCTTTCCCTTTAGAATCTTCTAAGTCTTTAGCAATAATGCCTCCCCTTCCTATTTCTTCTCCTAGGATAGTTAGTGATCCAGTCCCTGAGGACATATCACTCTTTAATGTAATGATCTCAGAGTATAATAATATTTCTCAATCTCCTTACTTCTCGTGTTCTTCCCTAACCCAAGATGACGAACATTTCTTAGCTAACGATGAAAAAGATAAAGAAATTATTAAAGAAATGGAAACACTTGAAAAGAAAACACCAGTAATTGAAGAGACTAAAACAGTTGACATCTCGAACGATTCAACTCGTAAAAAAGAAGTTAAAATCGGACTAACATTGAATAAGCAAGAAAGAACCGATTTAATTAACTTACTTAAAGAATTCATCGATGTATTTGCTTGGTCATATGAAGATATGCCAGGCATTAACCGAGAAATAGCTCAACACACTATACCATTAATCCCAGGAATGAAACCTGTAAAACAAAGCACTTAAAATAAAAGAAGAAGTTCAAAAACAAATAACTGCAGGTTTCATCAAGGTATCCAAATACCCCAAATGGGTCGCCAACGTCGTCCCAGTTCCAAAGAAAGACGGAAGGGTAAGGATGTGTGTCGACTATCGAGATCTAAATAAGGCAAGTCCAAAGGACGACTTCCCTTTGCCACACATCGATATTCTGCAGACAACACGGCAAATCACACGCTTCTCTCATTCATGGACAGATATGCAGGGTACAATCAGATTCTCATGGCAGAAGAAGACATGGAGAAAACGACCTTTATCACATCGTGGAGCACTTACTGTTACACGGTAATGCCATTTGGGTTGAAAAACGCTGGTGCTACTTACCAACGCGCAGCAACTTCCTTACTCCATAACATGATGCACTAAGAAGTTGAAGTATATGTCGACGACATGATTCTGAAATCAAAGGACCGTCCAGGCCATCAAGTAGCCTTAAGGAAATTTTTCGAAAGGCTAAGAAAATACAATATGAGGTTGAATCCATCAAAATGTGTTTTTGGAGTCACCTCAGGCAAACTCTTGGGATATGTCATAAGCTCTAGAGGAATATAGATAGATCCAACCAAGATTAAAGCAATCATATCGATGCCACCGCCCAAGACCGAGAAACAGATTCGAGGATTCATTGGCCGGTTGCAATACATAAGTAGGTTTATATCAAAACTGACAACGATATGTGAACCAATATTCAAAAAGCTCAAGAAGAATGTACCAGTAATATGGGATGATGAGTGTCAAAAAGTCTTTGACAGGATCAAAGCCTATCTCGCAAATCCTCCCGTATTAGCACCAGCACTTCCCGGAATACCTCTTAGGTTATAGTTGACGGTCACCAAAGAGACGATGGGAGCCATGCTAGCACAAGAGGTAGAAAACAAGGAGAATGCAATCTATTACATAAGTAAGAAGATGCTCGAATACGAAACACGCTATACACCACTCAAGAAATTGTGCCTCGCTTTGGTGTGGGCCACAACGAAGTTGAGACATTACATGTTGGTGCATACCGTTTTCGTAGTATCCCGATTAGATCCACTCAAATATTTGTTCGAGAAATCCACACTCAATGGACGTATTTCAAGATGGATAGTTAACTTAGCCCAATTTGATGTGCGGTTTATGACACAAAAAGCTATTAAAGGATCTGTGGTGTCAGACTTTCTAGCAAACTTTCCAATAGAAGACTCGACACCAATACAGGACAATGAATTTCCAGATGAAGATTTGATGGTCACCGAAGATGATACTTGGACCTTGTATTTCGACGGAGCCTCGAACCAAAAGGGATGTGGCGTCGGAATGCTACTAGTATCACCTAAAGAAGAACACATCCCAATCTCAATAAAGCTTGATTTCGACGTTACCAACAACGCTGCTGAATAGGAAGCATGTGTGGTAGGCCTTGAAACAGCCCTGGCATTGGGAGTAAAGAAGTTAAGGATATTCGAAGATTCCTCTCTGATTATCAATCAAATATCTAAAAGGTGGAAAATAAGGAGCGAAAGCCTAGCCCTTTACCAAAATTATCTGGAAACTCTTACCGATCAGTCAGAGAAGGTAGAATACACATATCTACCTAGAGAAGAAAACCAATTTGCTGATGCCTTGGCAAGATTAGCCTCAATGGTTAGGATTCCCACGGAAATCGAGCAAATGCCTCTAACTATAAAAAAAAAAGGCACAAACCAGCATATATACAGGCTATAGAAGACGACGACCCAGTCCAAGACGAAGAAGTAGAACAAGAAGAAGAACCATGGTACACAGACATACTCAACTATGTCACCAATGGAGAATACCTTCCTCATGCTGACAAAAGAGCAAAACGAGCATTGAGACTTTTGGCTTCTCAATATGTACTCATAGACAACGAGCTACATAAAAAGGTACCTAAAGGTCAAGCTCTCCTATGTGTAGGAAAGGTGGATGCACAAAGAATAATGAGGATGGTCCACGAAATAATCTGTGGAACTCATGTAAATGGCAAAATGTTAGTCCAGAAAATAATGCGAGAAGGGTATTATTGGACTACCATGAATAGGGACTGCCATCAATATGTGAAAACATGCCCTAAGTGTCAAATTTACGCCAATTTACAACATGTTCCTCCATCTTTGCTCTACACCTACACATCGCCATGACCATTCTCTACATGGGGAATTTACATAATTGGCAAAATCACTCCCCCAGGGACAAGAGGCCACGAATTTATTCTAGTAGCAATTGATTACTTTACAAAGTGGGTCGAAGCGCAATCATATGCTAAACTCACTGCAAAACATGTAGCACTCTTTATCGAGAGAAATATCATTTGTCGATATGGAGTCCCACATGAAATGATAAGTGACAATGGAACTCACTTTCAAGCCGAATGTGAAGAATTGCTACATAAATATGGTATCCAACATCATCATTCGTCCCCTTACAGACCTCAAGCCAACGGAGCAGTTGAGGCAGCTAATAAGAATTTAAAGACTATCATCGAGAAAATGACAGAAAATTATAAGGATTGGCCTAACAAGCTCCACTTCGCACTATGGGGTTATCGCACGTCAATCCGTACGTCAACAGGAAATACACCATTTTCTTTGGTATATGGAATGGATGCTGTACAACCTGTTGAACTAGAAATACCATCTCTACGCATTGCGCTAGAGAGTAAACTTGATGAAGTTGAATGGACTAGGGCACGATATGAAGAATTGATCCTACTCGACGAAAAACGACTAGAAGCTCTACATCACACTCAGTGCTATCAAACTCGTATGGCTAGACATTTTAATAAGAAGGTCATGACAAGAAACATCAAAGTAGGAGATTTGGTATTAAAAGCACTAAGGAAAAATGTTTTAGATCTAAGGGGGAAGTTTAGACCTAATTGGTCTGGCCCCTACATTGTCAAAACAATCCTGTCAGGTGGTGCAGCAAAATTAACTGACATGGATGGCAATGAATTCTCAAACATGACCAATCTTGACCAACTTAAAAAATACTACCCATAATTACTTGCGTAGGACACTCAAGAGAGCTACGTTCGGCCTGATTCCTTAGGAAAGGATACGTAGGCAACTCTTTACGGGTGCGGCCACTTTATTTTTCGACATCTCCGCGTTCCAGAATCAACTAAAAGTCAACAAGAAGTCAGTAAGCTATTGGCATCGCAGAACAGAGTCTGGCGCCAGCCACAAGCCATTAGCGCCAGACGATGGTATTGGCGCCTGGCGCCAGACCTCAATAGCTGGCGCCAAACTGTAATCTCTGGCGCCAATTTAGTAATAAAATCTGGGCGAATTTCGGTGTTTTTCGGAAAATTTTCGACTTCCGTACTCGAAAAATTTTTGGAAAATTAATTTTTTTTTATTTTCATTGCTTTAATAAAATAAATTTAAAGTAACAATTTAATTGAAAGCTGAAATTTCATTAGTAAAATAAAATTACATTGTTAATGGAATTTAAATAAGGCTGAAATAAATTAACTTTAAATAAAAATTAACAATCTAATAAATCTAAAGCTAAGCAATGTTTTTAATCTTTCTTTTCCTTTTTAGCTCTTTTACAATTCTTTTCTGTTTCCTCCTCTTCATCCATTACTTTAGCTAGTAGGCATCCTTTAGAGGACCTACATTCAATTTTGGAATAGATTGTTTCCCCTTCAGCTAGCACCCCATGCTTCTTTTCCACCCAAGCCTTTTTGTCTGTGGTTTTAGCTTTCCTTTTCCCTTTGTCTTTAGTAGTATTCTTCTTCCTAGGAATTATAAGTGTTTTGAATTCAATTCTTGCACCTAAGCGTTCTTTAGCCGGCGTTACCCTATCACCTAGACGATTCTTCACATCGGTTCTACCCTGATCAATTGAAGACTTCTTCAACAACCACTTCTTTACATCATTAGGTAAAGAAGGAGGAACCTTTTGGGTAATCACTTCTCATAAAGGTCTAGCGCTCCAGTAAGTGTCGAATCTATCTATTTCTTGAGATACGGGGTACTCATAGGGAGGACGAAGATCCCCGGAAGGAATATTTTGAAGCAAGCCATATCGTCTTTTTACCCTGCAGGGATAATAATATGTTACACAAGACAAGCTTGGGAGACGGCAGAAAGGTTGCTTGTTAACACCAACCATCCTTTCTATTTTCCACCATGGGATGACCCACTTGATAGCAAAATCACGTGATTCAAAGACTTTTCTCCACCCATGGCGGCCAATTTTAGGGATGCGCTTCTTCCTTCTCACGAAGGAAGTGGGAGTATAATTTTCAATGTCGTCCGGAGGGCTAATTAATCCTAGCCTCTCTATTAGCCACATCTGTAAAAAATTGCAATGCAAATAAATTATTATTACAATACAAAAATATATTTTTTGATTTGTGTAATTCAAAATATTATTTTTCTACCTGTAATAAAATTGGAGAACCGCGAAGAGATGCTTTTAGGTCCCTTTTCAATTCATCTAGACTAATCATGGTCTCTCCAACTATCAATGGCATTGGATTTCTCCCTGATTCAATTTGTTCTAGTACAGTGGTTATAATTGATTGACCCTCGTTATTTTTACCACTACTAAGACAATATTGATTGAGCATGAAAAATAAGAGCGCCCTTCTTCTATATATATGAAAAGATTCAGAAAGCGGTTTATCAAAATAATAGCGTGCGAATTCTTTCAAGTTAACTACATTGCCATCTACTATTTTTGATAAATCCTTTTCCTTCAAATTAAAGAAGCGCTCAAAATCCTTATAGTAATATGCATCTACTCTAGGGATTACTACTAGGTCTATTGCAGGGAAGCCTAAGATAGCACCAAATTCCTCTGGCAAAGGGCTAATTTCATCATACCCTATTATGAAACAATGTGTATCGATGTTCCAAAATTCTACAGCGGTATGTATGAAGTCTATGTCTAAATCTACCCCTTTGATGCCATAAATTCCCCCCAAGTGAAATAAATCCAATTCTTTTCTTTCTCTAGCATTAAGAGATCGACACCATTCATGAGAGTATTGGATGAAGGTTTTAGTGGCTAAAGACATGATTATTATTTTTTTTAAAGAGGAGAATAATTTTTTTCAATAGAATTATGAGAAGAATCGGCTGAATAGGGGGCTATTTATGTACAAATTGCGAAGAATTTCAATCTGAATGAAATACGGAGTCAGCGTCAATTGGCGTCACAGCCCCGACATTGGCGCCACCCATCAGTGCTTGGCGCCACACGCTAAGTGTAGCGCCTGGCGCCACGCGCCATAATGTGGCCCAGCTGGCGCAAAGTCAGCAGGGAAGCCGCGCGTGCTCAGTTTGCGTTTTGATATTAAACATGAGTCGATTAATGACTTTATGCCCCGTTTTAATTTTTTCTAAATATCTTTTCTATCTTTTTCCATAATTAATTAAATATAGAAATTATTTTTAATTAATTTCATTTCCTTTTTTTGGATTTTATATTAATTTTCAAAAAACAGCATTTTTTCCGTTTTATTTTTCCTTTTTATTTTTCTTTTTGGGGGAGAGAGTCGGATAATATCCTCCATCAATAATAAAAATGACGGAATTTTTACGCAAAATTGTTATCACACTTCTTTTGCACACACTAACATACACTAATATAATAATAAACAATTAAATGAAGTTACAATAACATAAAAATACAAAGTGTCTAAATAATGAGTCAAAGGCAAAAGTTCTATAAAAAAGTCAAAATAAAATACGTATACAGAAACATACTACGGCGCCGGAGGACGTAGGCCCATCATGCCGTAAAACTGCGTCGTACGAGGAGTGACCTCTCCACCAGCTCCGGCCTCAGCACTAGCTCCAGTCTCCATAGGAGGAGGAAAACTCAAGACAGGACCGCTCCAGCCAAGGTCAACCTGAGGCTGAGACCGCGGAGGCTGCTGTGATGACGAGCCAACCTCGTACATCCCACCACCTCTGAAAGCTGAGGTAGCCTCTCCTACCGGTGCAGCAGGAGCACCCTCGGAAGAAGATCCCGAGCCCTCAGCAACGTCGGCTCGAGCTGCCTCGGAACGACCACCTCTACCTCCTGACGAAGTACGACGACGTCTCGAGCTAGACCTCGCCGGATCTCTCCGCCCCTCAGCCCTCGTATGGGTGTGAGAAGTGATTGGCCGACCCTGCAAAAAGAATTAAATCAGAAACAAGGTAAAACTGAAGCCATAATGCAGAAATAATAAGTGAAGAAAGGTTACCTCTCGGACAACGTCGTCCCGACAACAGGTAGTCGCGTTCCTCATCCGGACGAGCTGGCTCCGAAAGGCATCTATACATCATGCCATAGCCGAAACCACCTCGCGTGAGAACTGTCAAGAAAATAAGTCAGTGAAAATACATGATAACTGAATACAAGATTCTGAATTAAAACTAGGCTTACACTAGTCTGGTGGCGAGGAATCGACCTCTCCACGAAGCGCTCGCCCTCAGGAGCCGTAGAGATCATCTCCTCGATCGGCCCGTATATCCCCTGGTAGTGAATGGACATACGGGACGGCACAAACTCAGTGGGACCATCCTGATAAAAAAAAACAGAAAGAAATCAGTAAGGTATTACTTGGGGGCTACTTAGCAAAAATAAAAAGCTAAGGATCTTACCCTCACATCCTCAGCCGGTACAGGGGTTGGAGCTAACAAAGGAAGTAGCTCCTCAGCGTAACACCGCCCAAGGATCACATGGGACCGCCATAGGGAACCAGATCCCTCAGCCATGCTCGACAACTGTCTCTCGTCGAACATATGACGTGGCGGAGGAGCAAGAACGACGAAAACATCGGAAGAGTGTTGTCTAGCAACTCTTTCCCCTAAGTATACAACCGCTCCGTAGGTCCCCAGAAAGTAGCGACGCTCAGCAGAGTACTGTGCGGCTACTCCAGGGACTGTCCAACCACCTCACGGTCGGTATACTACCTCAGGTCCCTATAAAAAGCACCAATCAGGCAAGAACATGTTTAAAACATCACAGAAGAGCAAGAGAAACACTAAAATCGTACCGAGATGATCCGACTTCGGACACGTGCGGTAGTCATGTCCACATGGTGGCCGCCCCAAGAGGCGCTCACCGGATATCCCCTCGGCGATGGTCTCGCCGGCGTAACGGAAAGAAAGTACTCGTTGAACCAGATCTACAAAAAGTTAAAAGTGTGAGTAAATGCTAACTAACATGTAGGGCTAAACTTTATAGGGAATAATGTTT
Organism: Chenopodium quinoa; assembly: GCF_001683475.1. Taxonomy (NCBI): domain Eukaryota; kingdom Viridiplantae; phylum Streptophyta; class Magnoliopsida; order Caryophyllales; family Amaranthaceae; genus Chenopodium; species Chenopodium quinoa. The sequence continues at coordinate 241,923 of NW_018744821.1, read as the reverse complement.
ACCTCTACGACCTTCCAGAAAGCAGACAAGGCAACGTTCGTCCTAAAGGACCGGTGACGACACGAGTCCCTTAGAGCACGAACAAAATCAGCGTAGGCCAAGCTAGCCCAGTCATAAGTCCCGATCCGCTGGAGATCGCGGACAGCAGAGAGGTAGTAAAGAAATGCCCTACTACCCCTGTCAGGGGAGAATGTTCTTGACAACAACATCAGCATGAAGATGCGCACCCATTGCTCTCGGGTGGTCGCATCATCATCAAGAGCCGCTGCCAGCGTCGAGCGGCGAATCCCTCTAGCACTGAACTGAGTCGTCTCGACCTCAGCTCGGGCCCGAACAACAATCGACCCTAACAACTCCTCGACCTCTGAAGAAAAGACGTCGATCCCACCGTCAAATGGCAGCGGCACAGAAGTGAACTCCAGTCCTGTGATGAGACTGAAGTCTGTAAGGGTGACCATTATCTCGCCCTAGGGAGAATGAAAGGTGTTGGTGGTGTCCCAGAAGAACTCCACCAAAGCGCGTACTACGTGGTGACCCCCGCTAGAGGCGACCATAGCCTCGGAGGTCTCGAACAGAGCAACTAGCCCGAAGGACTCCCATAGGAGTCTCGTCTCTCGGTCTTTGGCGATGTGCATCCTGTACAAATCGCCTAGACCATCAGAGCCAGAGCCATAATGCCGTGTCCTCCCAGGCTCGGTTCCCCGTCTCACCCTCTCAGAAATGTGGTGGACAGGGGCAAAGAACAAAGTCTGCTCGTCCCACTCCGGGAACCGACCAAGCGAAGTGGACGGTGTGGTGTCGTCCTCCACGGGCTCATGCTCCCGTCTAGTGTTTCGGGATCGTTAACCTGAGCCTCGTTGTCTAGCCATGCTATATTGTGTAGAATCATCATAAATTAAGGTTCTATAGTATCTAAGGTTCGCCTAGCCGTATGATACTATGTTCGCAAAAAACAGAGTACGTAGTACTAAAATAGAGCACGAATTCAAATTGAGCATGACAGCATTTTTCAAGCAATTAAACAATTTCTTGCAACACTATAGTGATTATTGTGACAAATTGAACAAGAATTGCTAGCAAAAACGTCAAGAACAAACCACATTGTTCTTCACGACCTTAAGGGGTCCAACAATGGCAGATTGCTCATTTCTTCACAAAATTGAGTCAAACAAGTCTCAAATTACTCCCAAGGCAATATACAAACACAAACAAGCAATTTCATGGCATAAAACTTGATGAACAAAGCAAATTGAGCATCATAGAATTCGAATTTTCATGAAATTCGTGAATAAACATGCCAAGAATTCATAAAAACCGATGTGAGTTTGAGGAAAACTTACATAGATCGGGAAAATAGATGAAAAGAGCTTTGATTTGCAACAAATTTGAGCAAATTCGGTTGAAAAACGAGTGAGCAACGATCAATTGAAGTTTTGGCTTCTTCGAGCAGCGTTCGCGATAAACAGAGCCAAGAAATGAACTAAAAACGGGAATTTAAAGAGATTCCAGTGCTGGCGCCAGTCCCTAGGCATTGGCCTCACAAAATGGGCTTGGCGCCTGGCGCCAACATCAGCGCCTGACGCTAGTGCCATTAGGCTGGCGCTGATGGATTTTCAGCGACGCCAAAGCAGCCAGCCACCTGTTGGGGTTGTGCTAGCCTTCTACAATATATTTTGGGTTCCTTGGTACGGAAGTTATCCCCTCTAAGAAATTTGACATGATTAGGTAATCGGCTTGATTACGTAAAGTGATCGACCTGATAAAAAGATCGTCTCACTTAGCTTAAAGCGCCTAAGCATTGGCTCATTAGCAAAAGGCACCAACATATAGGTTCAAGAGCAAAGGGCACCGACATACATGTTCAAACCAAAAGATCGCTGACGTACAGGCATAGCAAAGGCAAAGTTCAGGCGAACTTTTAAAGATCGACAGGCGTGGATCTTCGGTAATTTCCTTTGGAAGATTATCGCATCAAATGAGGATATTCGGCATCATTCCCTATCTTACGGAAAGTTGTCATAAACAACTGAAGGTAATTTCGGGCGAAGTTGTCTTCGATCATATTCCCTTAGGCATGAAAGATGATCATAATGCGGATGAGAATTATTTCGAGAGAAATAATTTTCGATGATATTCCCTTGGACGTGGAATATTATCAATGAGGATGGGGATTGTTTCGAGAGAAATAATCTTCGATGATGTTCCCTTGGACGTGGAATGTTATCACAACGGGGAGGATAGTTTCAGGCGAAGCAATCTTTTAATTTGGAAGCAGTTACGGGCGTAGCAGTTTTCAAGCGGGATGGCATTCTCTAGCTTGCAGGAGGTCATCAAAACAAATCGGTTACTTTCAGAGACGTGTGCTCGACGGTGCAAGATACGCGTTTCTTAACACTTTTATCTGTTTAAATAACGCTAGTTTTGCAGGTATAGGCGTTATAAGATTGATTTAGGATTGCAGAACGTTCTGAATCATTCTCCGTCACTATCGTTACTTTGGCTTTCGTTTTCGAAACTTGCGTTTCTCCAAACTCAGTCAAAGTGGGGGCTTCTGTAGACACCCATTTGTGTCTCCCCAAAACCAAACCCAGTGATGAGTACCTTTCACGTCGAACCATAATCGAATGAAACGAAGTGTGGAAAGGTCTAGTGTTGCGGAAAGTTTTTATTTCTTTTCTCTTCTTCCTGTTTTTGAAAACTTTATTTTATGAAAACAGCCAATACAGTTTGGTTGGTCCATGATATGGGTCCAATAGTGGTGTAGTTGGATGGGGCTTGCAAAGACCTTTCCAACGATATATTATAAGCCCAATTCCGATGAATATTGAGGAAGTTATGGCCAATTTACTAAAATGGGCCCGGTTTGAGCTTTATTTACGGCCCAATGATCTAGGGGAGGGCCTAATATGATTTATCATTCCTAATGCAATTAGGATTGGTTCTGGTCTTCTAGAATATTCTAGAAGGTTCTTTATCATTCCTAATTCAATTGGGACTCTTTAGAGTTTTAATCAAGATCAAATAGCATTTTCTATGGAATTATATTATTTTATCTTCCAGTACGGGAAATTTATCAGATTTTCGAAAACGCGTTGAAAACCAGTTTGGCGTCCAACCCCAGGCCTTGGCGCCAGGCGCTAGCCATTGGCGCCTGGCGCTACCCACTGGTGCTGGCGCCAACTAGCCAGGGCTGACGCCAATGTTGTTTTGCGATCTTCAGACTCTGTTTTGTTAAATTATCTTTTTTGGATGATTTTCTCTATAAATATCGTATCAAAAACTCCGTTTTCATTCATCGATTATCATCAACTCTCTTCATTCACAAGTTTTCAATTACCATTCATCATCATCATCATCTCTCGTTCATCAATTCTCATTCGAACATTAATTCTTTAAAATTCTTTTCTTTCTTGCTTTTTCATACAAAATTCCGCATTCACTAGTTCTAGATACATCTAGCCATATTCGAAGTTGCCTTCGCCCTAGACGTGAAAGGTTTTAATTTCTGAGGGTTTGGTCCCAAATCTCTTTTTTTATTATTTAATTTAATTTCTTTGATTATTATTTTCCTTGAAGTTACTAATGTGTGTATTTTGTTATTAGAAAGAGGTACGAGGCATCCAAGTAAGTGCTTTAATGGTTTAATTGATATTATGATGTAGAAATCATGCTTAGATTGTTATTTTGATTCCTAGTGTCATTTTAGGATGTTTTCCTTAATTTAATGTTTAGGGTGACAACAATAAATTCCTAGTATCATGTGTAGGGTAACTTTAATATTAAGTATGATTAAAAGTACGATGCTTCCTATATTCTTCCTGATATTTATGATTATTAGTATCATGTTAGGGTTAAAGATTTGATTTTTATTGCTTAGTGACATGCTAGGGTTTGTTATTAATCTTGTTAGTATCATGCCTAGGATCTTGCTATGCTTTAACATGATTATTATTATTGATTATGATTAATATTATTATGATTAATGATGTTGATTATTTATTATGTTGCTTGATATATTTTATATTGTTATTGCTTGATTTGTACCTTCATCCCCGAACCCTTATTTGGTTCATGACCTTATAGAGTTGACGATCTCTTGGATCGTTAAGGGGTGTAACCTTCACCTCGTGAACGGTTTACAAGTTCCTTAAAAACTTGTTGGCGACTCTTTTGCTCTATCTTCTTCCCTTTTGGACGCCACCGTACTTTAGTGTATGATCACAGTGGGGTTCAAGCTAGTGGTATTTTACAGGCTTGAAATTATTCCCTACAGATACAAATGAAGTTTAACCGTATCCACATCCCAAAGACGTTTATTTTTGCATTTAAAACATGGACACCTAACTTCATTCGTGTTGCTACTCTCGGGATGATCTTCCACATATTTAAGGAATTCGTTTACCCCCTTCAAGAACTCAGGATTAATATAATTCCCAACCTTCCTTTCGTACATCGAGCTACGTTCTTTTCGTTTCATGATTACAAGTTCTACACATCTAACACATATGCCATTAATCACATTAGTCACAAAGCACAATATATATTCATTATAGATCAAAGTTTTATGGAAATGAAAATGAGAAGAGAAATGATTTCCAAGGGTCCTTATCACTCCAACCTAACTCATTTTAAATCTCACTAGTGGATGTATGCCAGGATTTCAATTCTATGGAAAATCCGACAGCATTTCCCTACATTTCTCCAAGTACACGATATAGGCAATTAGAAACACCTATATATGTACCTAGAGAACATTGTAGAGAAATGACAAGCAAGGATTTTCCTTAGAATTAAAAAAAGGAATACATTCACCACCTAAGTGAGGATAAACGTACAAGGACAGTCCCAACCAGGGACTATTCAAGACATACTCCTAATGTGTATGCCTTGAACGGGTATCTAGGCATATGATATGCAAATAATTTATCTAAAAAATTAAAACTAAACTAACATACAAAAGATTATACAAATATATCATAATTAAAATTAACATAAACAAACATATCATAAAACCATAACATTAATATAAACAAATCAAACCAAACAAAACCAAACTAAACTAACATATCATAATATTAAATCTAGTAACATGCATTATATAAAATTAAACTTAAGTAAGAAACATTATATTAAACTAAACAAAACTAAACTAGATTATAATGAACTAAAGTAATATAACATACATCATATTAAACAAAACGAACAAAACCTAACTAAAGTTTCATAATATTAAACTAATCTAATATACTTTAGTAAAACTAAACTAAATTAAACCACATTATATCAACATAAACTAAACTAAACTAACATACTTACAAAAAAGTAAACTAAACTAAACTAACATCTTTTATATTATTGCAGAGTGATTCAACCACAAGTCCACAACCCTTCAAAAAGCCAATTCTCAAATCTCATGCATTTGAGTTTCTTTTTCTTTTTTTTCCTCAACTATAACCTCCAATTAAATAACTACCACTTTTTTTTCCTTTTTTTTTCCTAATAACTTCCACATCTTATATACCATTTTTCAAGTTTTCAACTGCTCCCATACTTCTCCATTCCCATTCCACCAACCCAACTGCAAACAAATTGTTACTAAATGTCTGCATCTCAGTTTAAAAAATAAATAAATAAATAAATAAATAAATAAATAAATAAATAATAATAATAATTATAATAATAATAATAATAATAATAATAATAATAATAATAATAATAATAATAATAATAATAATAATACTCATGGCAGAGAAAGAGTAACATTGTTTTTAGTATTGTAACTCATGTGTCTCTCAAACTTTCACATCCAATATCTCATGAAAGAGAACAAAACCACCATATATACTTGTCACAAAAATACTACAAACCCACTAACTTTTAACATAAAAAATTTAGTAGAGAAAAGCCCATCATACTCTGACAGAAACACTACAAATCCACTAATTTTAAATATAAAAAATTAAGTGTAATTTACTTACCAAAAAAAAAGTAAACTAAACTAAACTAAAACACATTATATTAGAATAAACTTAACTAAACTAAGTTATGTTAAACAAAACAAAACCAAACTAGCATAAATACATTATATTAGGGTTTGTAATGTGACTAACCTTTAGATCTGCACTTCTTTTTGACAATTAAACCATCTAATTGTACAAATCCTATAAAATATTAAATAAATAAATAAATAAATAAGGGTTTATTATTAAACAAAAAAAAAAAAAAAAAAAAAGTGGGGGAAACTGACCTAGACGCGGCGCCGACAACAACAAGCAGCCACGGCAAGGGAAGGGAGGAGGCCGGAGGCTGCGGTTGTGGTGGTCTGAAAGTCAGATTTGAAATAAATTAAAATAAAACAAAAAAACAAAAACGAAAACCAAAAAAAAAAGTTGTAAACTTACCTAGACGCGGCGCCGACAACAACAAGTATCGTCAACGGAGGCTCGACGGGAAACAAGTCGCCCCTTCAACCGCCGTTGTATTTCTCTTTCTCCTTCTCGTCCTCTTTTTCTTTCTCCTTCTCATCCTCTTTCTCCCTTACATAGTCGGCGCTGTGTGGGTCTTCGACGGCGACGGATGCGTGGTCCCCTTTTTCTCTTTCCCTCTCTCTTTCTCTCTCCTTCTCTTTCTTCTGTGCGTTTTAGACTTCCAACGACTACTTCCCCCTTTTTTGTTTGGGTAAAAGAAGTTGGGTATTTTTTTAAAAAAAAAACAAGTATTTTTCGATGGAATAAGTTGGTAAAGGGTCAGAGTATGGGAGCTTTGGTTGGAGTTAGGGCCTAGGAAGGTAAACTCAATTTCCTAGGACTTGGCAGCATTAATATGAGAGGAGACAGGGTTTGATTTCTGATTGAAAACTCACTCATTCCTTCTTAGCCACATTTTCTAAATTATCATTCCAAAGGTTTGGTTCCAGGGGAGGTTGAAAAGGATGTGGTTGGAGGTTAGGTCTAGGTTTTCACAAAACCATGTGACGGGGTCACCAAATTGGTTAGAGATTGGGGGGTGGACAATATACAAGAATTCTGTTGCTCTATTGCAGTCTCTGAATACATGAGTTATGGTTTCAGGGGTGCCAGGGCAGAAACGACAAGATCCATTGGTTATGATATGCCTAGAGTGGATATGGTTTGCAGTAGGTAACCTATTCCATAAGCTCAACTAAAAGAAAAATTTGACTGGGGAATATTGAGGTTCAATATCCTATTAAAATTAGGCATTTGGGGCTGACTGTGCTGTTGGTTCCATAGATTAAGATAGGCAGATTTAGCATCAAAGTAGTCTCTTTTTCCTAGAGAAGAAAAAACTTGGTCTTGACCATAACAAGGCAATACAAGGGTCTGGATATGGTTGGTGATGTGAGGAGAGAGCAGCTAGGTAATAAGGGATAGATTGAATTTCCCATTGGAAATGATGGTGGTAACAGGTTGGATTCTCCTCTCCTTCCTGAAAGGAACCTTAGATGAGAGATCTAAGGCTTCCTAAACCTGTCCAGATATCAAGCTAGAGGGAACACTAGTTATCATCTCTAATTTCCCATTAGGAGAAGGAAGTTAGAATGTCCTAACCTTTCCCAATGTCCTGCCATCTATGGGAGCTATTCTTGAAGAGGGTAGGGGTTGATCTAAAACAATATTTTTCCCTAAGAAGAGTTGCAGAAAGATTGATTGAATTTTGCATTTTCCATCCCAAATTTTCCATAGACACAACATTATTCAAATGGGTAGTCCTAAACCCCAGCCCCCATTACTTTTGGGATAGCATATTTTGTTCCAAGCAATAAGGGAAGTTTTCCTCTTTTCAAAATAATATTGGAGCCCCAGAAAAATCTATTGCAGATTTGGTAAATGGAGGAAGCAAGTTTTGTAGGGAGCATGATGGTCTGCATGGCGTAGGATGGGTTAGCTGCCAGAGTTGCTTTAATGAGAACATCTCTGCCTGCTTTAGAGAGGTGCTTAGCTTTTCAAGAATTGAGTTTTGAGTTAAGCTTTTTGGTAATGTGACTGAGTTGAGACATGGAGGGCCTTTTATCAGTGAGGGGAAATCCTAGGTAGGTGCCTAGATCTTCACTCTCACTGCTATTAAGGGCGGAAGTGAAGAGGTCTCCAGTAAAGGGAGAGACATTAGAGGAAAAGTAGAGCTTACTCTTGCTAGGGTTCATGCATTGGCCAAAAACATCCCAGAAAGAGGACAAGGTTTGTTGGACACTAAGTGAAGTGAAGGGCTAGCTTCTCCAAATAGCAGAAGATCATCAGCAAAAATAAGATGGGATATGGGGGGTTTGTCATTCCTAATCCTAAAGGGGGTCCAGCTTCCTTCTTGGCAAACACTCTCAATGAGAAAAGAAAGGTAGTTCATGCAAATTTTGAAGATATAGGGGGACAAAGGGTCTACCTGTCTTATCCCTCTAGATGCAGGAAAACTATTAGAGTTAACCCCATTCACCTTGATATGGAACAAAGGATTGGATATACAATGCATGATAAGCTGAATAGAATCACTATCAAACCCTATCCTAACAAAACAGAATTGAATGAATTCCCATTCCAATCTGTCCTAGGCCTTTTCAAGGTCTATTTTAATAGTGAACCAAGCTCTCTGGCCAGTTTTGTTCTTCATGGCCTAGAGTGGAGGATTTCAGATGCTACAACATAGTTGTTCTCACACCCCCTCCCTGGAAGAAAGCTACTCTGATTGGGAGATATGATTGAATAGAGGTGGGGCATGATTCTTTAATTTGGACAAGAATTTTGGGGATGATCTTATAGGAGGTGTTGCATAGGCTTATAGATCTAAATTGCTTGATTAAGTCTGGCTGTTGCACTTTGGGAATCAAAGTGATGCTTGTATTATTTGAACCAAGGGGAAGAGACTTGGAGGAGAAGCAGTCAAGGCAAAAGGAGAGGAGGTCAGGCCAAATGGTGGCCTAGTACTGTTGAAAGAAGAATGGGTGAAACGACCCATCAGGCCAAGGGGCCTTAAACTTACCCGTAGAGAAGACATCATGGAATATTTTTTCCCACGGTAGGAGTCATAGCTATGCTCAAGGTAGGTAAGGGGGAGGATCCTCGGGAATAAAGCAACCTTGGCTAGAGAAGAGAGTGGAGAAGTAGAAGGAGATAAGGTCAAAAAGAAGATGCTTAGGAATATCCTCACCAGCCTGATTTTTAAGGTCCTTGATCTTGTTCCTTTTTCTCCTAATCAGATTAGAATTATGGAAGAAACTAGTATTCCTATCCTCCTCATTCAACCAGTTGATTCTAGTTCTAATAGCCCAAAAGGCTTGTTCATCTTTATAAGCTTTAGTTAGGTCAACATAGAAAGAATGGTCAAGGTTATGCTAATTGGTTTTGGGGTTCACTCTCTAAAGCTTTCTGAACACCTTCCATTCTTTTGAGGGTAGACCTAATAGTCCTCTTATAGATTAGAACATTCTCGTCAGTCCAGGTCACAATGTGAGGGGTGATAGCAGATAGTTTTTCAATCAGATTACTAGGGTAGGAACTCCAAATACTTTCTATAAAGTTTTTGAAACCGGGGTGGCCATATCAAAGAGACTCTATTTTAAAAGTCTAGGCACAGAATTGACAGGGGCAATAGGCTCAGAAGAAAGCAAAATAGGGCAGTGGTAAGAGCTATCCCTAGGCAAATGCAACACAAAAGTCTGGGGGAAAGCTTGGATCCACTCAGTGTTGATCCATGCTCTGTCTAGTCTTTGCATAATGGGTCTGATATGATGATCCTTTTTTTATTAGACCAGGTAAGTTTATTTCCAGAGAAACCAGCATCAATCAAGCCACAGGTAGACATGCATTCAACATACTTATTTAATCTTCTAATTTTAACAGGTTTCCCTCCTAGTTTTTCAGATTGATTAGTAACTTCATTAAAATCGCCAATTACTACCCAAGGAAGATTATTATGACCACTCACAAACAAAGTCAGACCAAGTATCACAACGAGATTTGAATTTAGTACTAGCATAAATTGCAGAAATGAAAAAGGAGAAATCAGCTACCTTTGCCACGCCATGCACCGCATGAATATCAATTAGTATGATTACTTAGTTGTAGTTGGTAATTCACTTTGACTATAATTCTTTCTTTTGTCAATTGATGAACATTAGTGAACTATAACATTGTCGTAAAAGTTACTCGTAGTACTGTAATTTGTTATGTCTTCTTTATAAGCATCTTACTCGTAATAAAATCATGTTAATGCATAGTAAATCGAATATGGATTAGGGGTGTATAATTTTATTTATCAATACTAATTCTTTTTAATCTCGTCATTGAGATTACATTCTATATTTCTTATGTTCACTTTTCTTAAAAAAATTCATAATCTCATAATTAAAATTCAATCTTTCTTTGGCATATTAAAAGTTGTTTTTTTATTTTTATTTAATTTTTATTTTTTTTTAAGATAGATATCAAGAAAGGTCATTCTATGTTTCTTGATCTTGATAACCGACAACCTACCATAACAAGTTAGCGACCAATGAAGTTATAAGTAACGACCAAAGAGAAATCATATCCTAATAATCCTACACCTATAAATTGCAATATACCAATACCTTTATAAACCATTTCCAAATATTCTGATTTTTTTCATCAAAAATTATAACCCCCTATCCCAATTCTTTCCTTAGTTTCTTTCTATTGTAACAGACCCACTGCTTAAGGATTTCATTAACAGGTGTCTGGATTCTTCTCCAAGAAGTAGAGCCGCGGTAACTAATCTATCGAGTGACCCGTTTCTTGCACCGACTGTTGCTAGAACATTGGCAGCAGGAAGTTGCAGTATCCGATTGTGCCTATTACATTGACAGCAGCAAATTTGAACAGACCGAGTCAGAGAAAGTTTGTGATGAGTTCGCGAAATCAGGTGCCTAGATTACTACAGCCGGCTGCTGCAGTGACTACAGAAGACAGGAAATCGAAGTTACTGGTGAAGGAATTTAGCACTGCGAACAAGAAATTTACATTACAGGGGAAAATGCAGGACAATGATTCGATATCCATGACCTTGTCGATTAATGTTACATACGATCCTAAAATTCAGAACAAGGATTTTCTGTTCTCAATCAAAACTGATGCAGTTTCTAAGATTTTGGATTGTCAGACGAAGATACAAACAGGTTGCTAAGATCATAGCTGAACTTAATAATGATGACAAGAACAAATCATTCTCTGAGGATTGTGGTTTGAATTTGTCGAGAAATGTTCGTTCTGTTGATACTCGAAGTACACATAAGACATCGCTTGTGGAAAGTGAAGAAGCTACGTCGCAGCCCAAGGTCAGAAGACGTTACAATGAAGACATGAACCAGGAGCAGCATCGTCAAGATGAGGAAGGGAACAGCAATAGTAATTGTGAGGAAGAGGAGACGAAACAACAATCAAGCTCAGAGGAAGAACAGTTTCGTATGAGTATGAGTGATGATGATAAATAACCTTCCAATGCTATACATGAGTTATCGAGTCAGAAAGATCAGGCAAGTATGTTGAGACTATCACCTTTGAGCAACCAAGACGCGTAAGAGCAAGAATTAGTTGCTTAGGGGTTCTGCCATTTCATTGTTGTTACAAACTCTAGTCTATGTTATTTGTTTCTTTAGCACAAAATTAGATTTTTCCTTAGCATTCTTGTGTGTCAGAGTACAAATTCAGTCATTAATTTTAGGTATGTTAGTATGTAAAATTTAGCGTGTCTATTAGTATGGTTACTCAATTGTAGTGGGTAATTTACCTGGACTATAATTCTTTCTTTTGTTAATTGATGAACCTTAGTGAGCTATAAATTTCTCATTAAAGTTAGTATTCCGTTATTTAGTATTTAATTCGTTCGATATGTCTTCTTTAAAAGATCATGTTAGTGTGACAATTAAATTAGTCGTATCATGTCAACTTGAAATGTAGACAATTCAAGTAGACTTAGGCCCCTTTCTTTAGAGTTATCACTGCTCTGCTCTACTCTCTGTTCAAATCAAATCTGCTTTGCTCTACTCTGCTCAAAAGAAATATGCTCTGCTCTGCTCTATTTTCAAATAATAATTAATAATAACAATAATAATAATTAATATTGTATTGATGATAATAATTTATTATTTTGAATAATTATAATAATAATTAAAATTAAAAATAATTTTAATAATTATTAATATTAATAATAATTAATACTTATTAATCACAATAATAATTAATAATAATATTTATCATTATTAATATTTAATAATTCAAACTATTAAGAATTAATATTTAATAATATTATTAATTAATAATTTTTAATAATTATAACAATTTTTTCAAAAAAATAAATAAATAATAATAATAACAATTAATAACAATTTCTTTTATATACATTTGATATTAAAATCACAATGTGTAGAAACATTATATGTATGTGGGTATTGATTGTTAGTTCATTAAGTTGAATTATTTTTCAAATCTTTCCATACAATTGAAGAATTATAAAAAAAAAAAAAAAAGTTTGTTTTCAAGTAGTACTTTGTATATCATTATTATTTTTGGGGTTAAAAATATACGATGAAAAAAAATTTATAAGTAAAATCATTATTACTCATTGAATAATTTTATTTTAAAATTTTTGTGAAATAAATATAAGTAAACCGTTGTCTTTTATCTTTGTACTATTAACATATGTTAAATATGGTATAAATATATTTAAATCAATGGTATATGCACTTAGTAATAGTAATAGTAATAGTCAGGGCCGTTTCTGAGATTTCGGAAAGAATAAATCGGGGCCCTATAATATGTAAAAAAAAAAAAAATTGTTGATATTGAAGAGAATTTTTTTTTATATATATACTTTAATATGAACAAATTATCAGTCTTTACAAAAAACGTTTTAGAGCAATCTAGTTTTAACTATATAAATGAATATATATATATATATATATATATATATATATATATAAAGTTTTTTAATAAATTGAACTCAATGTAAAAATAATACGTATATAGTACTGCGACAACTACATAGTATGTTATTAAAAAAAAATTGTAAAAGAAGCATTATGATCATGATAAATTGATTATACATGTAGGGTAATTTTAAAAAAAAATGAAGCAAAAAAAAAAAGGAAATTAGAGCTCATGGTAGTCGAACCACTAACTCTTGAGACACATTAAAGCTCAACAACTTAACTTAACGATTATGCTACAAAGTTACTAATGTTGATATTTGCATCTATACATTTTATATAGCTTTCTCCTGTACTTAAAGGTGAAAATGGGGCCCTCTTTTTTCGTGGGCCCTGGGCGGGTGCCCCGGCTGCCCCGCCTCAGCGACGGGCCTAGTAATAGTAATAGTAGTAGTAGTAATAGTAGTAGTAGTAGTAGTAGTAGTAATAATACTAATAATAATAATAATAATAATAATAATAATAATAATAATAGTAGTATTACTACTAATAATAACAACAACAACAACAACAACAACATTAATAATAGATTTAATCTGCTCTGCTCTGACCCCTGCTCTGCTTTGCCCAAAAGCTCAAAAGAACAGGGCCTTATACGAGAAGTTGAAATAAATGAACAAAATTTAGGGAAACAAATTGCGCTTTCTTTTTTTTATATAAAATAAATAACTTCTCTTTTGAACTTTATTCAAAAATAAACAATGATAGAGAGAGAAATTGAGAGAGAAAAACAAAGAGTGTCGAAACCACCTTATCGCCCACCTAAAAGCCATCAGAAGCAGCCTGTCGCCAGACCTCCTCCCACTCAAACATCCAAATCTTACCTCCAATCCCTTACCCAACCACCCCATTTGATATCCCTGCCAATATCCTCTCCCACTATGCAACCTCCCTGATTCAGATTGCCTTAACCCAGCTGCACAACTCATTCTACCCCTCTAAGGCTTGGATTTAAAGCCTATCATGTCTGCTTGGGTGAACTCCATTATCTTTAAAACCCTAGGAAAATCATTTTCCTTCCAATTCCTCTTCCAATCGCTTTGCAAAGCATGGAACTTAAAGCCTGATGCTCGTTTCTTTACTCTTGGTAAAGGGTTTTATAACCTTTAACTCAATTCCAAAGTAGAGAAGCTCGCCATTTTGGGGGGTGGACCTTGGTTTGTTGGAAAAACCATGGTTTATGAGCAGCCTTGGACCCCGGGCTTCAGGCCTTCTGAAGCAAAAATCCAATCCTTCCCTGTTTGGATCTCCTTTCCCAAATTGCCGGTTGATTTTTTTAATCACTCTGTTCTGGAAAGAATCGGAGATATAATTAGGACCTTTGTGAAATTGGATATGGTTCAATTCAAGTCAAACAAAATGCAAGAGGTCAAGATTCTTATCCTCACCAGCTCTAAAGAGGAAAGGAAATCCTCCATTGGGATTGGAAATCACTACCAAGAGATTCAGTACCTTGATCAACTCGCAATCTGTTCGTATTGCTCTGGAACAAATCACAATAAGGGACCAAAATTAGTTGCTCAGCAAAATCAAGCCCCCTCCACAGAAAACCTGAATCAAAACGACAACGTGGATGTAGAAATTCAAGAAGGGGAGTGGATTCTAGTTTTGGGAAAAAATAAAAAGGAGCGCGAAGTTTCCTTGTCTTGAAAAAATATATTCTCTACAAAATATTTCAAAAAGCCCAAATTCGGCTCCAATTGAAAAATCAAATCCCAACCCGGAGCCTACACCAAACCCTATCAAATCAACCAAAGTAGTGGTCCCTGCTCAGATTATCACCCCATTCGTTGGATCTATTGTCCACATTAGCTCCTCCCCATCCGTTAGATCAACTACTCTCCCAGCCCTTGATTTTAGAACCATTACCCCAACCGTTGGATCAACCGACTTTCATCCATATGGAAACCCTATCACCCAAAATTCAAACACTAAACAAATCACTCCTTCTCCCCAAATTAAAAAAGAAAGCTTTTCTATTACTACTTCATCCATTTCCACTAAGTTCCAAAAACCTTTCTATATATGTCATCCCAAATCACTTTTAAACGACATAGTGTCAAACGGGTCCGACCAATTTTCAGACGATTATTGTCTGTTCCAGTTCGGGAGCGAGTCGGAATTTAAGAAGGTCTCGATGTCTTTGCTTCATCTCCAGTATCTCCTCAACCGCAAAAAACCCAACCTAAGGTACACCCTACCGTTCCAAACCCTGTTTTTGCCTCTTCCACTTCAAGTTCTCACAACTGTAGCCAAAGTCACTCCCGACGAAATACATTGCTTGGAACCCCGAATTTCGCATTACCCGGAGTGGAATGGCAACGACATGGATTACCTTCTAAAAACCCCTTCCTAGTGGACCAAGCTCACAAAAACCCAACTGCGACACTTCATCCTCTACCTCAATTCGTCGACGCCCTATATCAAGAAATAATGATGGCAAGGAGACCAGAAGGTACAATTTATCCAGCTCACCTCCCAGATCTACAAGATTTGAAAGCCATATGTCATGTCTTGGAAGCTTTATGCGATGGTGGATGATTCAAGCTCAATGGGGAACCTTAGGTTATTCATCTCATTGCCTTCTTAGCGATCCACGCGATCTTCCTCAATCGAGAACAATCTTTACGTGACTTAGAGCCATAAAGCTATAATGCAAGCAAAAAGCCTAACATTCTACAAATTCAGAGGAGTCCACCAACAACATCAAAGCAAAGGGTCTGAAGATGTAGACTCGGGAATTTTGCAAAGTCACTTTAATGTCAGCAACAAGCATCTATCAGCAAAATTAACAACATATTCGTTCATCTTGGCTCTAACAAGCAAAGAATCAGGAAGTAATTCCTTTAGGACGGATTCTTACCTGAACCCATGATCATTATAGCCTAGAATGTAAGAGGGATTGCATATGGAACCTTTATTTCCCACACAGAGCACATCATTGAAGAACATCGCCCTGACCTCCTATTCATTTTTGAGACCAAAACCTCAAGAGCCCACACAGAGCACATCATAAAACCTCTGCCTTTTGACAAGTATTTCCTAGCTGAACCTGTGGGATTGTCTGGTGGCATGCTGCTTTTGTGGAACTCTACTACTGTGGATTTCACCTCAGTTACTAGAGATTACATTAATATACCTAAAAATAAAGACTAACTTTGTACTCTTACACACAAGAAAGCTAAGGAAAAATCTAATTGGAAAATTTGTCCAAAATAACACCACCTTTAAGTGGTCTACCAAACCACCTTTTGATTATTCCACAATAACACCACCTTTCATGTACTTCTTCCCTAAATGGTACAAATTAATGAGTAACCTATTTTTGCAGGTTAACTTGCTGACGTGGCTTGTATTTTGGGGTAAAGTCGAGCATTAACTTAACTTTCCCCTCCCCTAAGTCTACGTGGAATTAAATTCCCCAACCACTCTCTGTTTTCCTCTCAATTTCACTCTCTCTCCATTTCTTTTCTCTGAAAAACTGAAGCAAGAAAATTGAATTGCAGATCAAATTAATTGCGAAAAGGAACTCCATTGATTGAGTACGATTGTGGTGCAGATTGAAGGAAGAAAAGTTTCGATCTTTGTGTAAATGCCAAAAAAAA
This sequence comes from Chenopodium quinoa, assembly GCF_001683475.1. Classification (NCBI taxonomy): domain Eukaryota; kingdom Viridiplantae; phylum Streptophyta; class Magnoliopsida; order Caryophyllales; family Amaranthaceae; genus Chenopodium; species Chenopodium quinoa. Next base: position 225,369 of record NW_018744821.1, on the reverse strand, counting down.
GGTACGTTTTTCTTGCTAAATATCTGTGAAATTGATTGTGATTGTTTGAATTAGGAATTTCGTGCATTTATATTTCAATTTGTAGTGATTTGTAATGTAATTTAGTTTGTTTACTTGATTATAATTATGCTGGGTAATTATTGGAGTTAGGGGGTTAGGAAATTCGTATGGAATTCTTGTTGCGATGATTGTTTTTTTATTAGTTATGTTATTAGTGATTGATTAGGGTTTCGGTGAAGTATTGATGTGATGCATGTGCTGTTGTTTGTAGCCTAATTGTGCTGTGTAATTATAGGTTGCAAAGAGTAAACAATTTGACTGTAAAATTCTGGTATAGGGGTTAGATTTAATTGGGTAAGAAGGGTGAAATGGAGTATAATGGTGGTGAGTGTACTAATTTTATTATAGACCCAGATGAATTCTGTTATTGGGAGTTACTTGGCAAGCAAAGTGGCCTTGATTGGGTGAATGAGTTGTTTTATAAAATTCCTGGTGTGAATGTGGATAAAGGTTTGAGAGTAGTAAATGGAGATGCAGAGTGTAGAGTGATGAGTGAGTTAGGTGTTAAACATAAGGGTATGGTTGTTGTTTCGGGGTTTTCTGATGTCCTGCGGGAGAGTTACAATTCCGAGACTGGAACCGGACGCCTGTACCTGCAAAACAAACGGATGCTCCGGATGATTGGAGATCCGCCTCCGACGGTCAAGTTAGTACTTGATTAAGGAGTAATTAATGCGGAAATTAAATTGATTGGGTCTCTCTAGGTGAGAGTGTTTAATGTGTGTAATCTGCGTTTTTTGCGTAATCTCCCTTAATGAGGATTAAGGGAGGTATTTATAACCTCGGGAAACGTGTCAATCTAGGTTTAGGTTAACCTTGGGCTGATTGGGCTTCCCTCGGAAGTTGGGCCTAGGTGACCGGTTATCCCAGGTGTCATGGGAAGGACACGTGTCGTGTCGTAATTGGTCCATAGTGGACGGATCATTGCTTGACACGTGGCATGCTCCTATTGGCCCATGTGACGGACACATGGCTGAACCTGATTGGTCCACTTGTCAGATGGTGATTGGTGGGGAAAAATCCCCTAATCATTTGCCCCTCACAGGTGGCACGTGACTGGTCACGTGTTACCTGTGACAGGTATCGCCCTGTAACAGGCGACGGCCTGCTACAGGTGTCACTCGGCGAGAGGCCGAGAGATTCTCCCGCCAAAATTTTGAATTCTGGAAGTGACCCTTCACCTTCTCACTTCGCCTATATAAAGGAGTGTTGACTTCGGTCATTTTCACACTTGAAAACTTTGTGAGAGAACATTCGGACCCCTGAACTTGCTCTGACATTTTGGACCCTTTCTGCCTACCGCCTGCTCTGACAAGCCAACTGCAAAGGATTTTCAGAACTTCATCAATCGTCACTCGTTCAGGTAACCGTCGGTTCTCTTACTCTTAATTTTCTCTTTACTTTATTCTTTTTTGAAATGGCACCACGGAAGCACACGACACGACCTAGGTTAGTGATCTGCCGGTCACTGGGGACGGCTGAATCTAGGACTAGGAGTGTCGCCTGCCCTTTTCTGGACCCATCTTTGCCCTTTATACAAAGTCCGACTGTATCAGTGTCTATGCAGAGCATGATGGCCAGAACAAAAAAGACTGCAAGGATCTCAAACTCAGACGGCTCCTCCCACAGGGTGCCGATTAGTGAAACATCTGACCAGGCGCCAGATGTGGAAGTGAAACAAAGCGGCTCGAAAGCCGGCAGTTCTGAGGGAGGAGTCAAAGTGACCCCTTCCCATTTTACAGTTGACAATTCTACATTATCTCCTGCTCCTTTTAAAGGAGAGGAGGCGGGCCCCTCCGGCAGAGGGGAAGAGTCGTCCTCTTCGGACTCGTCAGAGGACGATTCCGAGTCTAGCTCTTCTGGCCATGCTTCCCTGGACACAGAAGAGAAAAACAGTCGCCTACAAGAGGCGAGGCTTTCTCACGCAGTTGAGAAGGGGGACGATTGGGCGGAGCCATCCGCCTCTCACCGAGAGCAAAATACCCCCTACTACTGCACGGTACCTCGGGGCCGGATCACGGCCATGCAAGAGAAAGTGGAGAGCTTTATCGCAAACCACACAATGGGCCCCGACTTTTTAGTGTTCGTGTCGGATCCAGAAGACATAGTCGTATGGCCGGCTGGTACCAGTTATGATGGCGCTTGCTTTGGCTGCTACGAGGCGGCCATCAAGGTTGGGCTGCGCTTCCCACTACATCCAGTTGTTCAGCGGATCTTGGATGGGTATGAGTTGGGGTTATGGCAGTTAGCCCCGAACTCCTAGGTCAACGTACTCGGCTATGTGGCCGGGTGCGAACTGCACGGGGTGGAGCCGAGCTTCGAGGCTTTCGCCCACATGAACTACCTCAGCCGGACCCCTAAGGCAGGCGGTACCGGCTGGTATCAATTGACGAGCCACAGGAGCTACCTCATGACGAGAGGTAAAGCAAACAAATGGAAGGACTGGCGGAGCACCTTCCTCATCATTGAGAGTTCAGACACAGAGCTGAACAAGCGCTTCAACAGGTGGAACAGGAATCCGCCCCTTCTTGCAGGCGGCCGCAGCATGCCGCCTGTTCCCCCAAGGCTAAGAAAGAGGTCCTAGATAAAGGACTCTTCAAAGCAGAGTCGAAGGTGAACTCTACTTCAGGGGTACGAGAGCAAGTACCCCTGCACTGCGTCCCGAGCTTCAAATGGCTCTACGACGAGTACTTTTTGGCCGCCTGTGGCCTCAGCAGTCGGTGCTCAAGAGGTAGCCGGCCTGTCGAATACTCTGTTGTTCCGTGCATTACTTGTTATGACTTTTATTAACTTTGTTATTTGTTTTTGCAGCGGACGCCATGAGCAAAATTACCGCCTCCAAGACTGCGGCGGCCATGTTGTGGGCCTCCATCATGCAACAGTCTTCAACCGACTCCCCCAACAAGGGGCACCCTTGGTCGGCTTCGAACCTTTCACCCTCTTTTTGGAGTTGTGTTTATGCATATACTGACTCTTTTCTTCTTTTTTAGACGGGCGCTCCAAGAGCTTCTTTTTCCCAACAGCCGGACCCCAAGGCCCGGAGGACGACTGTTGCGAGCTCTCCTGGTTCTGCCAGGAAACATGCGGCGGCTGAGAAACAGCCGGCCACTTCTTCTAAAACTCCAGCTGGGCCACCTAGAAGTATGAAATTGTCCTTGTAAATTTTAGACTTGCTCCCTTCTTTACTAGGTCTAATCCGTTTGTTTATGCTTGATGCAGCCAGCCCTCAGGAGTCTGACTTGGTCGAGGTGGCCAAGTCTATGATCAAGGTCGTTCCTCCAGCTGAAAGGGAGGCGGTCAGGGGTGTCGGCACCCTTGACCTAGACGGGATTGCAGGGGTCCTTGCTGAGGTATACTTAGCATATTTTTGAGTATTTGAATTCCAGGACGCCTGTTTTCTTTTTGTTTGGAAACTGACGCCTGTTCCCCTTTTTACTTAGGCCTTGCTCCGAGTGAACGGCCTTCGCAAGCCGCTTGACCGGAAGAACAAAGAGGTAAAGGCTGCAAAAGCTATGGCCGCCTCTGACTGTGATAAGGCAATGTTTCAAATTGCCCAAAATGAAGTTCTGACCATTGATATTCTTTATTATCAGGCGCAGGCTACCGCTGCTATCCGGGCTCAGTTAGAGGCGGCCCAGAAGAGGAATAGCGAGCTGGAGGCGACCATCAACAACCTCAAGGCCGAGCTGAGACCTCTTCGCCAAAATATGTCCTCATACGAAACCTTGGAGAAATCCTTGGCGAGCGTAAAGGAACGCTTGGTGACCCAGGAGAAGAGTCTTACTCAGGAGCTCTCGGAAAAGGCCGAGCAAGAAAAGAAAGAGCTGGTCCGGGAGATGATGGAAGACTCTGCTCAAATCCAGCGCATGACATGGGGTCGCCTCTTCCCCAATGCCGACTTTGCCTCATGGGAAAAAAACGTACCGCCAGTGTTCTGATAGATATAATCAGGAGATCCTGGCGGCTGCTGAGGAAGAGGCGTTGGAGGAGGAGGAGGAGGAGCAGCCGGTAGTGGCGCTTGTGCCGCTTGGGGGTAATGCATCAAAGAAGGATGCAGCTGAAGCCGAGTCCAGCAAGAAGAGTGCTGACCAGGCGGCAGCTGCTGATATTGAAGATCTGCCCCCTTCTTAAGCTTTATGTATTCTTCCCACGGCCTGCGTGTCGTTTGTTTGTATTTACCCGGCCAGGGGGCCGGGGCTCTGAATATTTTGCCGGTCTTTAATGACCGGCTTCCTTTTAATGAATATTTTTGTTTTGCTTCAAACTTGTTCAAGTATTGAATATTCTGATATCTAATTGTACACTATACCGACTGTTTTACATGGCCGATAGTTGCAGACAGGTACAGATAGTTAGTCACGCCGCCTATGCCCCTGGACGACTGGTCGTCTGTTTCCAGGTTAGACGATCAGTCGGCCATTTATCCAATCGGTATTCGAACCATTTTAAAGACTGGATCCCCTTTAGGCAGGCGGTTCTGTCATATAAAATTAACCAAGTAGGAAAGTGGTTTCCTACTTGTCATGTTTTTAGGCTAGAGACTTTAGGCCGTCTAGGCCGACTGTTCCCGCCATATTTAATCTAGTGTGAGCCGGTGCTGTATGAACACCTTTTTAGTTTCATACTAAATTTTTAAGGAGTGACCAAGTAAACATGATTGTTACCTAGTCGCCAAGTAACTGAGTAGTAGAGGTATCAAGCGGTGGGTACCGGTTGTTCCCCTTTATTCGTCAATGTTTGTTGGCTTTTAACTCATAGGTTGTTAACCTAGCAGGAGTAGTGGTTGAGAGCCCCTGTTTGCTAAAAACAGGCGGACGACTCATACCTTTTAGGCTCCATACTAAGTTTGAGAGAGTGACTATGAGTTAACTTTGGTGTTACTCAGTCGCCGCCATTCCTGCTTGAGTAGTAAAGGTACCAGGCGGCGGAGGCCGGCTGAACCTTTTGATTCGCCAATGTTTGTTGGCTATTAACTCAAGAGGTACCCCCTGCATTTATCCCAAGTAATACAGGCGGTCATCTGACTCAGATGTCAACTGCTACCACTGGTTTTGTTAGTGATAGAGTTATCCTTGTCTCAAAAACGGCTACGTGGTTGCCCTTGGGGACAGTCGTATAGGTGCCGTGTAATTAGTTTATAGAGAAATGTTCCACCCAAAAGGGAGCTGCTCTCTGCGACGAATTTCATCCGGAGGGATGCCGCCGGACGCCTACTATGATGTTGGGACAGGTCGTATTAGTTTTGAAGATTGGATCAGTTGGCTTGGCGGCTGGTATGATCATTCGGCCCGTGGCCTTGGTTAGTTCTTGGTGAACGTAGGTGCTAAGTAAAAGGAGGGTAGCCGCCTGTTTAGGCACAGGGTCGGCCAGGCCCTGATCATTATTAGTTAAGTATAAGGGGGGTGGATGTGTGTTTGGAACCAGTCGGCCCTCTTCTATGGAGAGTAGCCGACTATATGTCCAGACGGCATGCCCCTATGGTGATAGAGTAAAATTTTCAATGGAGAGTAGCCGAATGTAAAGGTACAGGCGGCATGCCCCTCTGAAGATAGAGTAAAATACTCAATGGAGAGTAGCCGACTGTAAAGGTACAGACGGCATGCCCCTCTGAAGTAAGAATAAAAATTAAACATGGAGAGTAGCCGACTGTTTGTCAGCAGGCATGCCCCTCTTAAGTAAGAATAAAAACTGAGTATGGAGAGTAGCCGACTGTTTGTTAGTAGGCGTGCCCCTCTTAGTACAAAATTGAATATTAAGTATGCAAACTTTTATTAAGTAGCCCTTGACTATTTACATCATTCAAAAGAAATATTTCTTAAGATTATCTACATTCCAAGTTCAAGGCAACGGTTGTCCGTCTGGTGTTCCCAGACGGTAGGTACCGTCCCTGACCTCTTCACAGATTCGGTAGGGTCCTTCCCAGTTGGGAGTTAGTTCGCCAGACTCATTAGCCCTACCAACTGCTTCCATTTTTCTAAGTACAAAGTCCCCCACTTTGAGTGGACGCCTGTGTACTTTTTTGTTGTATGATCTAGTCATTCTCAGGCGGTAAATTTCATGGCGCAAGACAGCATTGCCCCTCCTTTCAGGAAGTGAGTCTAATGCCAGGCGCATGGCTTCCCAGTTTGCCTCTTCGTCCTATAGCATTACTCGAAGAGTCGGCTCGTAGTGTTCTATTGGAAAAACAGCTTCCGCACCATAAGTTAGGAGGAATGGAGTTTCTCCAGTCGCCCCTTTTTCAGTCGTCCTAATGGCCCAGAGAACATGTGGTAATTCATCCGCCCATAGGTCGCCTGCTCGTTCAATCTTTTTCTTGAGACCGTCTGAGATGATTTTATTAAAGGCTTCTACCTGGCCGTTTGCTTGTGGACGGCCGACAGATGCAAAGTAGTGTGCAATTCCTTGGTCACCCAACCAGCTTTTGAGAACAGGCGTCTCAAATTAGGGACCATTATCAAAAACCATAACATGGGAACCCCGAACCGAGTGATGACATTTTTCCAAATGAATGAAATTACATCCTTTGTCTTGATTCCCTTTACAGCCTCCGCCTCTACCCATTTAGTGAAGTAGTCGACGGCAACAAGTATGTACCTCCTTCCGCCTGTAGCAGGCGTATATGGACCCAGAATATCCATGCCCCACTTAGCAAACGGTAGTGGGCTATGAATGGTAGTGAGGTCAGTAGCCGGACGGTGAATTAGCTTGCCAAACCTTTGGCACTTGTCACATTTTTTCACCATCTCCATTGCATCTGCTTCTAAAGTAGGCCAAAAGTAGCCCTACCGCCTTGCCCGTTGAGCAAGCGTCCTACCGCCTATATGGGAAGCACAGTAACCAGAGTGAAGATCGTCCAGTATCTCTCGCCCCTTTTCTGGAGTAACACACTTTAAGAAGGGTTGAAGGTACCCCCTTTTGTGAAGTTCTCCCTTTATTATTTCAAAACTGGTTGCTCGTTTTTTCAGTGCTGCCGCCTGTTGATGATCATCCGGCAGGGTACCATTTGTCAGATATGCCCTGATTGGATCCATCCAGGTTGAGCTTCTGTCTAAGATTCCAATAGGTTCTTCCTCAATGCTTCTCCTCTCCATTACTTCCCAAAAAACAGTTCGAGGAGTATCACAGGAGGCGGATGATGCTAATTTTGAAAGTGCATCCGCCTGGTGGTTTTTTGATCTCGGCACTTGGGTCAGATGGAAATCCTCAAGGGAGCCGACTGCTTGTCGGACCGCCTGTAAATACTTGATCATGGCCGGATGGGTTGCTTCGTATTCGCCATTGTACTGACTCACTATCAATTGTGAATCGGAACAGGCGTCTATTTTTTCTTGCTCTTGCCGCCTTGCACATGCGGATTCCGGCTAGTAAAGCTTCATATTCTTCCTCATTGTTTGAGGCCTGAAAACTGAAGCGTAAAGCATACTCGTACCTGTCGCCCTCTGGCGACTGACATATGACTCCTGCTCCACAACCATTTGAAGTAGAGCTTCCATCCACATATACCTTCCAGACTTGGTCTGTAACTTGAGAGTCCGGAGGACGAGTCATCTCAACAATAAAGTCAGCAAAGGCTTGCCCCTTCACTGCTTTTCTAGGCTCGAAAGTAACTTCGAGGCTCTGTATTTCTATGGCCCATTTGATCATTCGGCCAGACGACTCCATGATGGTCAGTGGCCGCTTGATAGGTTGGTCTCTATACACGACGACTGCATGTGCCAAAAAGTAGGGCTTCAATTTTTTAACAGCCATGAAGAGTGCAAGACTAAATTTCTCCACTAAGGGATACCTCAACTCGGCATTTTTCAGTACATGACTGACAAAGTAGACCGGGAGCTGACAGCTGTCTCTTTCAGCAAGGAGAACAGCGCTTAACACATGATCAGAGACGGCCAGGTACATGAAGAGTACTTCTTTGGGCAAAGGGCTGACCAGCCTCGGCAAGGAATGCAAGTGAACTTTCAATTTCTGGAAGGCCGCCTCAGCATCCGGCCCCCATTCAAACCTTGCCTTTTTCTTAATTGCCTGGAAAAAGTATAGGCATTTGTCGCCTGATCGGCTTAGAAATCTTCCCAAGGCCGCCAGACAACCTGTTAACTTCTGAACCTCTCGGATGGTACGAGGCGACTGCATGTCAATGACCGCCTGCACCTTCTCAGGGTTCGCCTCTATTCCTCTCTGATTGATAAGGAATCCGAGAAATTTCCCAGACTCAACTCCAAAGACACATTTCTTGGGATTGAGCATGACATGGTGCCGCCTGAGTGTGGCGAAAGTTTCTCGGAGGTCCGACAGATGATCTTTCTGAAGTTTAGACTTGACAATCATATCATCAATATATGCCTCGACATTTCTCCCAATTTGATCAAAGAACACAGTGTTTATCATTCGCTGGAAAGTGGTCGGGGCATTCTTAAGACCAAACGGCATGACCGTGTAACAATATAACCCCTGATCAGTGACGAAGGCCATCTTCTCATGATCTTTCTTCCATAAAGGAATTTGATGGAAACCAGAGTAGGCGTCCATAAAGCTCATCAAAGCATGGCCGGCTGTTGAGTCGACCAGGTTATCAATTTTAGGCAGAGGGTAACTGTCTTTGGGGCACGCCTTGTTTAAGTCTGTGTAGTCTACACACATTCTCCAGGTGCCATTCGGCTTTTTAACAAGCACCACATTTGCAACCCAGTCTGGGAAGTAACATTGCCGAATGAACCCTGCATCAAGTAATTTTTTAACTTCGGCGGCTGCCGCCTGACTTCTTTCTTCGCCATGGTTCCGCTTCTTCTGCCGTACCGGCTTCTTTTTCGGATCCACGACCAGTTTATGTACCGCCAGATCAGGACTAATGCCTGGCATTTCATGGACTTCGAATGCAAAGATGTCCTTGTATTCTTTCAATAGGTTGTGAAAGTCGTCACCTAGGTCCCTTAAAGAAGTCATCCCAACCTTGATTGTTCTGTCAGGACGCGAGTCATCTAACATCAGGTCCGTATGCTCACCAGCTGGCTGAGGGCAGAATTCATCCGACCGCTCCTGTGCTAATGATTGCTATTTTCTGTCTTTTCTTGCGGCCCCTATCTGGGATGCCTTTCTCTTCTTGCCGCCTGCTTCTTGAATAGGCGCACTCTCCTTGACATTGTCAAGGTCTATTTTTCCACCACTCGACCCAGTGGCCATAACAGTGGGCTTGACATCCGAGAGATAGCACTCTCGGGCCATCCTCTGATCTCCCCTTAGAGACCCGACTGTTCCATTATCCCTCTCAAACTTGAGCAACATAAGAGATGAGATTATAACAGCCTTGGAATTATTCAGGGTTGGTCGTCCCAGAATCATATTTTAGGCCGAGAGTTCTTCTACTACCAGGAACCGGACTACCATGTGTCGTCCTTCCCCTTTTTCGCCCAGGCGGATGGGTAAATCCACTCGTCCCACTGGGTGGACGACTCCTCCTCCAAACCCTACTAAAGGGTGGGATGCCGGATGTATGCAATCAGTCTGATATTTTAGTTTCGACAGACATTTGCTACTGATGAGATATGAGGAGCTTCCGGTATCTATGAGGATTCGGCCAACTCTCTGGTTGGCTACTTTACATTCAATAACGATAGGGTCGTCATGCGGCCCTCTTACCCCTCCTAGATCTTCTTCAGTGATGACAATCTCAGGAAATGAATATTTGGAGGGCCGTTCTTGGTGAACGGAATTTACATCTAACCGTCTGATATTGTCTTTGTTGCTCCTAATAGTGGGGCCGCCTCCTGAGAAGCCGCCTGCAATGGTGTAGACGGCTGCATCATCTGTATCGGAGCTGTCGGCCTGTTGATTCTTTTTGGTCGACTGCTTTTTTGAGGAAGTGTTCCCCGTAGATTTCTTGACATAAGTGTCAAGATCACCTTGCTCAGCCAGGCGGTCCAGATACCGCATGAGACTGATGCATTCATTGGTGTGATGACAAACATCTTCATGATAATCACAGAATTTTTCTTGGTTCCGATTGTTTGCAGAACCCTTCATGGGGACCGGCTTCTCAATTGAGATCCGTCCCTTGATTTCCTTTAGGATAAATTGGCTATCCTTGTTAAACACATACTTTGGGGTGTATGGTTTGAATTCTTTGTTCTTCTTCTAGGACGGCTGTTTAGAGGAATCAGTTGCCCAGACCTCTTTTCTCTTCTCGACTTTGTTTGACGACTGCTTCTGTCGTCCTTCTCTTTTGTCGGACCTTTTCCCGTCTGACTGTTTTACCGTACTACAAAGATCAGTCGCCTGTATATAGGCTTTCGCTTCAATCAAGGCCTCTTGAAGAGTCGCCACCCTCTTTCGGACCAAATCAAATTTGAAGGTCGACCCGTCTTTGAGACCTCTGAAAAAGTCAGTATAGGCTACTTCATCCGGTAACCCTTGAATCTGTATTCTCATCAGGTTAAATCGCCTGATGTAAGAACGAAGCCCCTCCTTCTTGCCCTGCTGAATTGTTCCTAAATCAAGGGTCGTCTTCTTCGCAGGGATGTTCATGGCGAAGTTGGAGGTGAATAAGTAAGCAAGCGTCTTGAAGTTATTTACACAACCAGTCGGCAGGTTACCGAACCATTGTTGTGCGATTCCTTTGAGAGTCGCTGGGAAACACTTGCACCAAGTGGGATCATCCAACCCTTGAAGGTACATCAGGTTGGTGAATGCCATCAGATGGTCTTTTGGGTTAGTAGTGCCGTCATAGGCGCCTACTAATACATTTTTCACTTTGGCCGGCTGAGCGGCTTCAGTAATTTCCTTGGAGAAGGCCGACGGTTGTTCACCAAGTCTAAGCAACCGTAGCTGCCAGTCCATAGGCTGGACATTTTTTGCTGCATGTCCACCAAACGGAGGTGGCTGTAAAAAATACTGTTGTTGCGGTACAAACGGTAAGTTTGGTACCGCCTGGTCGCTATGAAAGCCGGACTGACGGGAGGTGCCGCCTAACTGACTCTCATGATACGACTGAGTATGCCTCATCGAGGTATTTCGCAGACTGTCTTGGAAGTTTGAAGTAGAGGCCGACTCTGACAATCGGTCACTCTTCTTCTGCTCTAGCAGTAGCCGAGCGTCTGTGTATGTTTTCCTCGACCCGTCCGCCTGAATATGACGAACAGGTTTCCTATTTCCTGGAGTAGGAAAACGGTATTTTGTGAAATCAAGGGCAGGTGGCTCCCACTTCCTAGATTTAGGATGAGGGGTCCCCTCTCGCCCTTGAACTGGTTTCCTCTTCTGTGAAGTGGAGGGTTTCTTAGCCGACTGCTCCTTGTCCAGAGCAGGCGGCTTCTGGTTGATCAACTGTTGAATTTCTCCCTTGAAGTCCCTCATGAAGGTCATGAGTTTGTTACTTGTGATGGGAGCAGACCCATCAGTCGGCTGCTGCCGAACAGGCGGTGTGCCTGCTGGCTCGCTTCTAGTTTGAAGATGTTCTCGTTCCCTCCTTTCGGTATGACGGGCACGTCGGGCCCTTAGGGTCCCGTCTGAAGCTGTGTGAGCTTCAACTTCAAATTCATTCTCAGTATCGTGGTCCGACTGAACTAGAGGGTCGTCCAGGGGACGTCTCTCTTCAGGAGCCGGTACAAACGTGGATGCCATCTCAGAAGTACTCTCCCCACAGACGGCGCCAAGATGTTTCGGGGTTTTTCTGATGTCCTGCGGGAGAGTTACAATTCCGAGACTGGAACCGGACGCCTGTACCTGCAAAACAAACGGATGCTCAGGATGATTGGAGATCCGCCTCCGACGGTCAAGTTAGTACTTGATTAAGGAGTAATTAATGCGGAAATTAAAGTGATTGGGTCTCTCTAGGTGAGAGTGTTTAATGTGTGTAATCTGCGTTTTTTGCGTAATCTCCCTTAATGAGGATTAAGGGAGGTATTTATAACCTCGGGAAACGTGTCAATCTAGGTTTAGGTTAACCTTGGGCTGATTGGGCTTCCCTCGGAAGTTGGGCCTAGGTGACCGGTTATCCCAGGTGTCATGGGAAGGACACGTGTCGTGTCGTAATTGGTCCATAGTGGACGGATCATTGCTTGACACGTGGCATGCTCCTATTGGCCCATGTGACGGACACATGGCGGAACCTGATTGGTCCACTTGTCAGATGGTGATTGGTGGGGAAAAATCCCCTAATCAGTTGTGTATGCAGTGCAGTATGATTATGACACACTTCATGCACATGTCCATCCTAGTTAGATTGAGGATACTTGTGTGAGCCAACCTGTCCAAAAGGGAAGTGATGTTAGAAAATCTCCCTAATCTAAAAAGCAGACAAAAACTGGATATCCCCCACCTAAAGTCAACAAAAGAAAAAAAAATTGACACCTACACTAGGTGAAAAAAGTGCTTTGGCAGCGGTTCAAACCCGGTCTAAGGCACCGGTTTGAACCGTTGCCTATGTGGGGGGTGCCAAATACCCCCTTTTTAGCACTGGTTCAAAACCGGTGCCTAATAAATTAGGCACCGGTTAACTGGTGCCAAAAATGAACCAAAAATTTTATTTCATTGGTTTTGGCACCGATTAACCGGTGCCAAAACTGCCCAAAATTATTATTTTTTTGTTTTGTTTTGTTTTGTTTTGTTTTTGTTCTTGTTCTTTGTTCTTTGTTCTTTGTTCACTTGAAAATTGGCAGAAAACTAATACCACCAATTATAACATTAATTCATAATCAGTAATAACACACCAAATATAATTGAAATTCATAATCACCAAAATGTTACATAATACATAATATAATTGAAATTTATAATCAGTAGTTTTACACTTGCCAAAAAAAAAAAAACCAAATGGATTCGACGAACGAGCTCAGTAGCTGAATTGCAGAAGCAAAGTATCGGCCATCAGTTTTTGACGAAGATAACTCACGAACTGAAAATTGAAAAAAAAACAAAAACGATTATATTCAGATAATTGTACCCAGAAACACAAAATTATAAAAAATTAAATTGAAAAAAAATACAAAATCCCCGAAAAAAAAACAACCCAGAAACTCAAAATAAAAAAAAAATACACATACATGTAATTAAAAAAATACCCAAAAAACACATGCATGTAATTAAAATTGATTAATTCACCCATAATTAAACCCAGAAAAACGAGAACAAATCGAATTAAAATACAAAACCCATTAAATTCGGATAATTATACCCACAAAAATCGAATTAAAATCCAAAAATTGATTAAATAAACCCAGAAAAATCGATTAAAATCCAAAACGATTACTTAAACCCTAAATTCGATCCAACATAATCGATTAAAATCGAATTAAACTTATAAATTAAACCATAACCTTGTATAAAATATACCAAAAAAAAACACATTCATGTAATTAAAAAAAACCAAAAAAAACACATGCATGTAATTAAAATTGATTAATCAACCCAAAATTAA